>NW_022280037.1:12455232-12464546 GCF_004355925.1 Anarrhichthys ocellatus
TATAACATGTCTATACATAGTATGACATGTGTATACATAGTATAGCAAGCCAGTACTTCAGCCCCTCGTGCTCGCTCACTCGCTGCTAGAATGTTCTTTTACTGTTTCCATGCAAGACTCTACAGCACTCATCCTTGGACGTCCTGTGAACACTTTCATGCTGCTTCTACTGTTCTCTTCTATTTCTGTACCGTACTCCTGGTTCCGCTCACCCAGCCCGAACCCCGGCTAGTCCAAGGACTCCTGCGACTCTAAATCTGAGGATTGAAATGAAGTGTTGCTCCGTGTTTGCTCTGCTAGCTGCTGAAGTTGTAAATAAAAGTCACTCCCAACAATCCAGTGTGCTGCATTTGTGTTCGAACGCAATGTCGATAAAGTAACTAACAAATGTGTGTCAGTAAAAGTCCTAGTATCTTTTGATGAAAAAGTCAGAGTATAAATGTATTACAGTATAGTGTGTCCAAAAAAGTGATATTAGAGTATTTCATGAAAAGTCTTAGTATACTGTCGAAAAATGTCAAAACGCAACGGTGTGATTGGTCCCTTTACGTTTTAAACCCTGACCAGACATTTAGGTTGGTTTATTAATAAAAGGTACATCATCGTGTGGTAATCTTCATTATATCCTAACAGATGAAAAGCCGTCACTTCTGTATTTCAAGACTTCATAATGTATGTTACAGTAAAACAGTACACATATTACACATATTAAGATCATGTTGATGTTACGTTTCTAGCTCGGCAATATTTTCTGCAGCATTCATGATTATGGAATAGAAGACGAGACATTAACAGTTAAAACTAGACACAGAAACAACATAAAAAGGTGACGTGGACAAGTGCAATGTACAAACATGTATACAAATAAATGCAGCATTATTATTAATCCAGAAATATCAGATATAATACTAGTAAAACACTTACTTCAATACTTTTGAGAACATACATTCTGCTGATGAATACTAAAACAATATCTAGTAAAGTGAGAACTCTGTACGGTTCTATTGTAGTTTTTATTGTCATCATGTTGTGATGCAGCAGCTTCGTGTTGAAGTGTGAAGCAGAACAAATGTCGGGAGTTGTGTGTTTCTTTTCTCTCTCCGGTGATTCAGCGCTCTGTCAGCCTCTCACACAAACACCGGCGGTTCGTCTGTCCAGGGCCAATTATTCCGCTTTTCATCTTCAGTGTCAGACAACAGGTCTGTATCTGAGTCGGAGCAGGTATCACACCGCCGGGATCGTGTTACACAGCTGAGAGATTTATTGCACAGCGAGAGAACGTGTCGTACTGCCATCAGTGGCAGCTTTTTATCTGGGTGAGACGCAGGTAGGGGTGGGGGGATCTAAATCTGCCTTCACAAAGATGCAGAATTTGCTTCAATTAAAGGAAGAAAGTAAAGACTTGTGTTTAATTAAAGGTCATTACTCTTAAATTGAAGGACTTTTAGTTCATCTGATTATTAACAGAGATGAGAATTTCACAAACAGATTTTAAAAGAAGGAACTGAGAAACTAATCTCTGGGTTTATATTTAAGCAAATGTTTAAAGTGGGGACTCGTCTGAAGATGTTAAATATCAAATAAGATCAAATAAGTCAGAAACATGCAGGAACGAATGAAAAATGAATGAATTAAAGGCGTTCAAAAAGTTCTAAACTGAATGTGTGGAATGGTGGAAAAGTTTTACAAGTTATTTTTCATTATTCGTCTTTAAATAACTAATATAAAATCCCATACAAAAGGAATTCATTAAAGGATTTTGTACAAGGATATACTGTACATAGTTTTGAATAATGATCTTTTTGTGTGTTTTGTCATTGTTATTAAAAATGTAGACAAAGTGGATGTTATTATTGTGTTAAATTGATATAATTAGTCTTTTAATCTAAGCTATTATTTGTTTTATTGTTCACTTTAAAGATTACTTTATAATAATTATATACTTTTATTATTTCTATGAAACAATTTAAATTAAATCAATCTGTTAATTCATGCATGAATAAATGTAACTATTATAAAATAAATAGAATAAGTAGTCAATAAGTCACTTTGTTTTGCTTTAAAATAGAAATCTTCATTTTAAACATTTCCATCGAAGATCTTAAACCAACAAAGAAAGAAAAACAAAAGATTTTGGACCAA
The DNA here is from genome assembly GCF_004355925.1 of Anarrhichthys ocellatus. Lineage (NCBI taxonomy): Eukaryota > Metazoa > Chordata > Actinopteri > Perciformes > Anarhichadidae > Anarrhichthys > Anarrhichthys ocellatus. The sequence goes on from NW_022280037.1 coordinate 12,457,375, forward strand.
ATGTCCTCAAACATGCAGAGAATGAATCTACCTGTATGCATAAAAGATGAATATTACAATAGAGATGTATGTGTTGAACATCTACACATTAAATCCAGTTTGTTCTTCACATCTGCTCAAAGTGAGAAACTGTCAGGACAGCGAACACGTCCAGCTGCTGTTGGCGTTATTAAATGTCTCACCTCTCTGCAGAAAGCCACATTAACATGAAGTCATTATTATGATGTGCTGGTGTTTTCACATCTTTGTGTTCCTGCAAAACCAGACGCACACAAACCACAGAGTTTCAACCAGTTCCTGGATCTCTGATCAGAGTCGTTAACACAAAGACACGACGTCCAAACCTCCCACAGGCAGATAGACAATGTTTCCACAAAACGTACAGCTAAATGAAAAGCTACATTTCATTTTTGCTAATGAAAAAAATGCAGCTCAGCTCCTCCTGTGCAGAATTCTGTAACTTGTGTCCGGCCTTCATTGACTTGAAGAACTGGTAATGAACATCCCGAAGAAACTGCACACAAAACACACAAGACGATTCGAACTGTATGTCGATTCCACTCGAACTCAACACTCATCAGTTTGCTATAAACAACCAATGACATGACATAATACAAAACAGTACGTGCCAAATGTGAATAAACCAGAACTATATGACACATAACAACATGACATGATATGAAACGCAGTGGCGGGCCGTGCGTTTTATACCTGGGCCTTCTGTGCTGTCCTACTACACTTGAGCCAGCTCCTAATAATCTCATTTTGACGCCACAACTACGGTTATTATTCGTTTCTAGGGGTGTAACAATACACGTATTCGTATTAAACCGTTCGGTACGAGGCTTACGAACCGAACAATACGTTTAAATAATACTAGTGCATTTGGAAAATGCAGAAACTTAAATTGTGGGAAATATAATGTTTTCGGTGCACTGAGCTCATGTAGGAGACAACGGACTGTGTGACCTCTGAACCCGGAACAATAACAAAAAACAGCCGAGGCCCCGCGTGTGTTCAGGGAGGCTAAGCTAACTAGTTTAGCGGGTAAACAACAGCAGCACACAATCTACGAACTCTCCCCGCAGCGTTTAGCTGTTCCCTACTGATTCAGACAGGGTAAAGCAATCGCCACATAATCCCCATTTCTCCAGACCATCATGCTTGCTTTGTAAAAAGAAAACAACAGCCCGAACAGATTCAATTGTCCGGATAATAACCCCGCGCATGACGGGATGCTTCGAAATTAACAGACAATGCATATAGTCCAAATCAATGTAATTAACACAATAACAAGAACAAACTCACAAGAACCCGTCACATATATTTATATGACAACAAAGCAACAAATCAATCCAGCAACACTGCAGCACTAGAGCACGAGCCGTTTATATTATTCATAAAAACGACACGATAGACAAATGAACACAGTAGTAACACTACTGCAGATGTAAAAACAAAAGCAGTTCACTTACCAAAGCTGCTGTTCACTTAAAGACAAAGTCCATCCTCCTTTCTTTGGAAACAAAGTCAGTAACTCCCAAATCCATTCTCCTCCTTCAGCCATTGAGTGTTAAAAAAACAAAGCCAGGTAAAAAAAAAAGACTACACCAAGCAAAACGCTAAAAATGTCATAACTCTCTTAGATATGTTTCAACCTGAACTCTTTATAAACACTAAGATCTGCTAGCTAGCTTTCTGTTTGACAAAAGTCATGCTGGCCCACTGACCAATCACGGCGCACGTTAATGCAGACGTACTTAGCAGGCTACCTGGGTAGCAGTGGCACGTCAAAGAATACGCCCAACATGTCAAACTAAAGATCTGATTGGTTGAAGACTATGACAATCAACAATATCATCCCCATTTACTTTAATCTGCAAAGGCTCTCTAGCGGGCATCGAGCCTCTCTCCTTACATAGAGACATCGGGGCTGAATCTGATTGGATAAGAGCTCTCCTTAAAACAAGGAACAGAGGAAGACAGGAGCTGTGCAATGAGAAAATAAGCTAATGGGAATAAAATGATAATACATGTAGTACATGTAGTGTATTTGTGAAAAATTATTAAATGATAAAATAGCTATAACTTTGTGATTCTGTTTAGGCCAGCAGAGAAGGCTTAGCTGGCCCTGACGGCCCACCACTGATGAAACGACAAATAACACTACGATGCTGCACAAAACAGCTGATGCAGCACGGATACAAAACGATACAAATAAGCATGAAACAACACATAATACATAATGACACACGATGAAACTCTCTCTCGATGTGGTTTAACAATATGTTTCACTTCAAACAGCATCAGCATGTTTACCCACAAACCCCTGCTCCTCTAAAACAGTCCCACTACGACAGATACTTCAACTCGATTTGTGATTGTCTTCGGTGCCTCCTTCATATACAACACACACACACACACACACACACACACACACACACACTGCAGCGAGTTGCCTCACCCATGCTGTGTATTTACCTCAGTAATCAGAGTCCATGCAAGTGTTGTGTCTTTACATTGTGGAGGTGCTATGTCATCACACACACACACACAGACACACAGACACACATACACACACACACACAGCAGGAGTCTCTGTGAAGACAGGAAAACACTTGTTCACTGTAAGAAACAACAACATTTTTTTTTATTCTTTCTGCAGTGCAAAATGCATTTTAATTGTCTCTTTCCCAATATTTTCAGTGGTGAAATACATGACATCGCTGGCATAATAGCTTTTCTTTTTCTTTTTCTTGTAGGCTTTATTCTCTATATTCACTCAAGTATTTTTTACACTTTAAATCCATTTTATGCTACTTTATTCCTCTACTTCATTCCAGAGGGAAAAGTTGTACTTCTTACATCACAACGTTTATTCGACTCTCAAAGTGGTGGAATGGAACTAAATACATTTACTGAAGTACAGGATAGTTCAGCCCAAAATCTAAATCTAAAACATTACACATTTCTCCTCTAACCTGTGGTGTTATTCATCAATCTATTGTTTTGGTGTGAGCTGCTGTGTGTTGGAGATGTCGGCTTTCTTTTAAATACATAATGAGACTAGATGTCACTCGGCCTGTGGTGCTCGAAGTACCAAAAAACACAATAACAATGACTCTGTTTACATGCACACTCTATTTGACTCTAAATGGACCATAATTTACGAAATGAACATCATGCTGTATTGAAGAAGACTTGAAACTAGAGATTGAGATCATAAACTCATGTTTACAATGTTTACTGAGGTAATAAATCAAGAGAGAAGTAGAGTCATTTTCTCATAGACTTCTATACAACCAGAGGAGTCGCCCCCTGGTGGACACTAGAGAGAATGCAGCTTTAACACATGAAGCTTTGGCTTCACTTTTCAGAACCGGAGGTTAATTTTGATTTACACTTTTAGTCCAAGATAACAGCTGGTACCAATAGAACATGTGTGAGTTGGTTCTGTCGGTAACGTTATCTTTTAAAACGCCGTTGATCTGAAGAGGGTGTGCCATCATTCAACATTCAACATATTAGGCTTTGATTAAGTGTAAACAGTCAAGAGGGAAATTAACTCTTCAGATTTATGTCATTGATTTATCAAAAATAATGCTGATTTGAAATCTTGCACCAAAGATATTTGGAGATGAGAGGACTCACTGAAGAAGAGTAGAAGATCAACTCTGACCTCAGCTTCTAAATCCTGAGTTTGACTTTAGTTTCAGCTCCTAATAAAGTGAGAACTTGGTGAAAGCCACCCTGCAGTGAGACGGGCCTCATGTCTCCAACCAGCCATGAAATTAAAGCAAATTAAATCAGGAAGTGCCATCGTGGTCCTGAGACATTTTCCCGTCTCCTCGTAATCTCTTCACCTCGCTCTGAGCGGCGCCGCGACACGATTATCACCCGTCGTGCTGAATGCTAAAAGCGTTAGCACAAGAGTTTACTCAACATGCAGAACCAGAACAAATCCAGCCAGAACACTCAAACAGGAAGTTAATGACCCGCTAAATTAAAAGCTTTACGATTTTTCCTCGCGGGACTTGGACGAACCTTCAGAATAAAGTCTGTTTGTGTCAGCGGAGAACGACAAGAGTGTAAATCTGAATTTACACGGACAGAAGTCACATGAATATGTTAACATGGTGTCACCCATCTCCCGGCTGTGTGTGTGTAGGTCCGAGTGTGTGTGTGTGTGTGTGTGTGTGTGTGGTAGCTGATATTTACCCACATCTTCATCATCATTACATCAAGTTTGTGTGTCAGTGCATATATAAGAGTGTGAATGTGTAAAAGCATGCATATACTGTACATTGATGTATGTCTCTGTAAATGAACACATGGGGGCACGAGGTTTCTCTCACACACACACACACACACACACACACACACACTGCATGTGATTACATACTGGATGTGTAGAGCCTCTGAGGGAAGATGCCTCCATTTCCCATAATCCCTCTGGAAAATCTGCGGTGGAAATATACACGAAGTAAGGCAGGAGCTGGGATTAATAAGTATAATTTTGAGCAGGTAAAATGCATAAAGTCATGTATTCATCAATAATGGTAATACGATAATGTAATATAAAGTACATAATTCTGCGTAGTACTTGAGGTATATTTTGATGCTTATACTTTATCCGACGGGCCTTTTAAATTTAGAAGTAGGAGGATTCTCTCAACATATGAGGGAAACACTTCATCCTTCAGTTCATCACAAACACTCAACTTCAGCACATCTGGAGATACGAGGTTTTCGGAAAATAAAGGAAATGTCTGCGTGGAAAAAGTGGGATCCTTCTAAAAACGGATGGAAACAAACTACGTAACTTTCGTACTTCAGTAACAACACTTGTGTGATTTGAACCCAAACCACGATCTGTTCCTAAACACAACTGAGTCGTTTTCTGTGAAGGCGTACGTTTATTTTGAAAAGACTGTATTCATGTATCGAGCAGATATTCAGTGTTGCTGGACTTTTGAAGGAAAATGCATGAAAACTGGAGCAGGAGGTTGTTTGGCCACGATGTAAACTTTGCATCTCTTCCTGGAGGATCAGCTGATTCACCTGAAGCTGTTTGCTCGCTGACAAAAACACCAGAAGAAGAAGAAGAAGAACTTCTGCACTGCAGCAGTTTAGTGACAATAACAGTTGATCTATTTCTTTGTTTTTAGATGGATCTCTCTTCTTCCACGCACACATTCGCTGCAGTGTATTTCTATGAAACGTAGCCTACTTACACTTAAATATTATTTGCACTCTTTTCCTCTGTGAGTCGGTGGGAGACATTTACAAACAAAGAGTTTTTTCAGCCACGGTAGCAAACGTCAATATCAGTCGGTTCAACACTTTGCTCCGTATTTAAACATCTTTCATTTCTTTCCTTCCTGTCCAGTGGAAACCACATATCTCTAGAGCTTTTGAAGAATATCTTACAACCTCTGTTGTATGAGGAACACAAAGACGGACACACAGACCAGCTGAGGGGTCTTAAATCAAACCTACACAAGCCACTCTCAAGACGAATGGATGATTAGCTGGAGATTGAAGATAAATAAATAAAAAAGCTCTCAAACTGTTCGATATCTTCTCACTCTGTTTGAAACAACCAGCGGCTGGCTCCGCCTCCTTCTATGCAAAACAGCCAATTATTGGCGGTTAGCGCGGCGGAGGTGAGACGAGCGTGTCACATGGTGTGTGGCATTGTGGGTCTGATCCACGGCGTTCAAGACGGCCTCATTATCCGTCTGAAAGGACAGACTTCTCTCTCTCTCTCTCGCTCTCTCTCTCTCTCTCTCTCTCTCTCTCTCTCTCTGTGTTTTCGGGTGAGAAAGCAAGCGAGGGGTCCGGGGCCCCTCAGTATAAGTGTCCATGGCCTCTCTCTTTCAGACGTTTCCACCACCGTTAATTGGTGCTGCTGGTGAATCGAGTCCATTCTCAGAGTGTGTGTGTGTGTGTGTGTGAGAGGTAATTGCTGTGAGCTTCAGAGGGCCAAAGTGTTGGTTTAAGGGCCCCTGACCTGTGACCTCCTGGCTAAAATCCCCCCTTCACTTCTTTCTTTCTCCCTGTGAATGTCTTTCTAGCTCGTGAGTGAGTGTTTTGTCTGCTTTGTTTGGTGGTGAGGAGGTGAAGATAAAGAGAAAGTCTTCTAGAGGAATCGCAGAAATGTCTGGTTGTTTGAATCATCAATGCAGCGTTCCTCTAAAACTAATCCAGCGATAAAGAGGAGGAGTCACTCATCATCATCATCATCATCAGATAAAATCAACAACCAACATTTAAATTTCATTTCAACATGATCTGTTGTTGTCAGAGTCGGATGCTTTTAACAATAATAACACATTAATATATATTCATATTAATTAATAATATTACAATATTAAAAGTATTATTATATATTATTCTGAAATGTGCCATTCTGCATATTGAGTACCCTTACTTTTGGTACTTTGAGTATATTTAGATGCACATACTACGTGTACTTTTACTTGAGTAGAAGATCAGATACTTCTTCCTCTGCTGATATCACTCGTGTATAAAACAGAGAAAACAGAAACACTCAGAGTTTCTACCTTCAACAGAAACAGTGTGTGTGTGTGTGTGTGTTAATCTGTACCGGTCTACATCTCTGTTTTGTGTACGTCTTTCACTGCGTGTGTGTGTATGTGTGCGTGTGTGTGTGTGTGTGTGACTGTGTGTGTGTGTGAGAGTGTTTGCCCACAGCCGTCCGTCTGTGTCCAAACTGTCGGCTGATAAAAATAAAGTCTGTCCGATTGTTTGAAGCTTCACTCCTCGCTCGCTCTAAAAAAAAATATATATATCTTTCAGCCAAACAAGCGCTCCCTTTACTTTGCCTTCCCGTGTCCATGTGTGAGTTTTAAAACGTCCTCTGGTCAGTAAACACAGCTTGAGCTTTGATTTGTCTTGAAGAACCTGATACTTAAAGGGGAGGTCCAGTATTTTTTAACAGTTTTTATATAATTCTTTAGATTCCCAGTACTGCTCCTCGTGTAATTGTTCACATTTAGGTTGAAATACGAGTGTTTTTGTGTCAAAATACTGTTTTTCCCCCAAAGTCTTTCTACAAAAGTTTACCCAGGTGACTTGACGTAAGTTGCATGATGAAGTTGCTATACTGTATATGTATATATATATATATATATATATATATATATATA
>NW_022280037.1:12464646-12465896 GCF_004355925.1 Anarrhichthys ocellatus
ATATATATATATATATATATATATATATATATATATATATCCCTATATGACTGAAAAACACACAATAACATTAACAAACAAACTTAACAAAAGTCTGGTACAGAGAGCGCAGATAAAGCCTTGAACTGGTCTCAAAGGACTCAAGACTTGACAACAGGATCTTGTTTGATTTTTTTGTTTCAGGACTTGTTCTCATCTTGAATGACTCTGAACTTAACTTGGAGTTTTCCTGAATAACTTAATACTTAAGTTGGACTTTGCTTGAATGCCTTCAGTCTTAAGGTCTAATGACAGTTTACTTGGGCCTGTCTTAAATGACTTGGGGCTTAACTTGGTCATGTTTCAGATTACTTTAGTCTTGACTTGTTCTATAAGTCTGAATAAGTGAAGTCATGAGTAATTTGAGACAAGTCATAATTTAAACAAGTTCACTTTTCAGTCATTCCAGATGACGCAAAGTATCAAGTCTCCAGCTCTGGTTCAACAAGTCATTTGAGACTTTATTGTGAATAACGACAATGAGGGGAGCTCGATTAGACTTCATCACAGGTAGAAATCTAACGTTTCTATCAGGCTTTGACCTCTGTCCTCACTGATGTAGAAATATCACCGTATTAAATATTAACCTTCAGACCGAAGCTTTAATCGTCTGTTTTTGTTCGTCTCCTGTTTTGGCGATAAGCGCCGGCTGCTCTTCAAGGTACAGAGAGTTTGGCGACACTAATCCTCAGCACCTGGCTGATCTGACACCAACATGACCTGAGACACCTGAAGGTTTCACTCTGAGGAGGCCGCTGCTGGAAAGTACTCAAGTACCTCACAACTGTACTTGAGTTTACCTGAGTACTTCTATTTTCTGCTACTTTTATACTTCTACCCGATTACATCTCAGGGGGATGTATTGTTGTGGTTACTCTAAATGTATTTGGTGATTACATTTACTTCAGAGGTTGATATTAATAATACAAATGATAAATAATGGATTATGATGTGTTATTACAGGCTAAGATACAATTATAATGAGCTCCACCTTCATCAGCTGCAACATTTAATGAACCCGTTAATGCATCTATAATTACAATACAATAATATTTTATTCTGCATGATGAGTCATTTTACTTTTCATGCAAGTACGTTTGAATGCAGTATATATACAGTATACACACACTGTGGTATTATTACTTTTACGTAGAATATCTGAGTACTTATCACCACTAGGAACTCAGTTAAACCCAGAACACAGACCAAAC
>NW_022280037.1:12465906-12469433 GCF_004355925.1 Anarrhichthys ocellatus
AGGTGTAGAAGGTGTACAGATGTAGAAGGTGTAGAAGGTGTACAGGTGGAGAAGGTGTACAGGCGTAGAAGGTGTAGAAGGTGTAGAAGGTGTAGAAGGTATGGTGATGATGTTATTGGAACTTTCATCTGCCATAAAACAAACAAACAAACAAAACTTGGTGCCAATATCTGGATTTGCAGTGTTCATTTTGAGTTTGGTATGTTGAGTTTTAGGTAAAAGCACAGCTGGGATGTGACTCATAGAACAGTTCCTATGATATCTTACGTAAAGTTATTCTTCAGCTTTCATGTGTTTTCCTACAAAAGTCCAGCAACACGTGTCAATTTCTGCTCCTTACATGAACACAGTCTTTTCAAAATAAACTTCTGTCTCCACAGGAAACTACTTAGTTATGTTGAGGAAAAGATTGTCGTTTGGGTTAAAGTAACGTTACTGAAGTTTACAGGTTACGTGAAAAAAAAAAATCAATGTTGACTTCTCGTTTCACAGGAAACAGCAAGACCTTCCTCTTTTTCTTGTCTCTATACTTCCTGGTTCACGATCTATGTCGATTGCATTCGATTTTATCCCCGGATTACAGCAATGACAATGAACGCTGGATGAGAACAGCCTGCTTCAATCCTAATCATTTCTCTATAACGTAAAGAATTAAAATATGTATCATCAAGAAACAACAATCAAAGTTAAAGTTTGGGGAAAAACATCGTGAGCGTAAAACATTGCTCTAGTTACACAGCAACATGTTGATTGTAAAGTGAGCAATGCATTGGCCACCACACACTTGTTGTCAAGTAAGACTTTAGCAGCAACACTTGTGTTGAATTAAACAATTTTGTTGCTTTTGAATTCAACTTTTGTTTCCTACTTTTAAAAGTAGAAAGACTCGCTTTAATTTGAAGGCAGAACCAGGAACCTTAATGCATTCAGGTTTGGTTTAAAATAAAAGTGACTTCCCTGGTGTTAGGGGTAGGTTCATAAGTTAACGTTAACAGACCAGTGGTTGGTTGTCCTATTATAATACAACCAGTTCAGTTCATGTGGACAGGTGCAGTGTGAGGTGGATGCAGTAGCAGCAGTAAAGAAGAAGAAGAAGAAGAAGTGTGGCGGTGATCTGCAGCAGAAGAAGATCGATCAGCCGCCTCATCTCATCTTACCTGACAGGAAGGGAGACGGATGAACCAAACTTTCCCACCAAACTGGTGTTTACAGAACAGGGGGGGGCTGGTGGGACAGGTGAAGAGAGAGAAGAGGTTAGAGAGGCAGCCGGTCGCTGGTGTGACTCATTCATTAAGGTGGGAATCACCTAGGGACAGTGAATCAGAGATGTTTCAACTAAAACAGATATTTGTAGAGTACACAAATGGGTGGACGGGTCAAACATTCACAGGACTTTCACCCAGGAAACAACTGTTCATGTCCTGTGTGAAAGTTAACTTAGGTATCATAAGGTAACGTTTGAACAGTCACAGGACTTTCACGCAGGAGAACGGTGTCATGTCTTGTGTAACGTTGCGTAACGCAGGAACGCAGGAAACTGCTGTTTGAGCAATGTTTCCTGTATGAAATCTACTCAGACATGAGACTGATGTAACATCCTAACAACCTCACTGTTGAAGTACATTTACTCAAATACGGGACTCAAGTGCAAATTCGAAATATTTCACTTGAGTATTTCCATTTTGTGCAACTTTATACTTCCACTAAATCTTAAAGGTAAATATTGTAGTTTTTGCTTTTTTCATTAAGTACTTATACTTCAGTAAATTATCTAAATACTTCTTCTAACACTGTCACACTTAGACTGGGTTTAACTTTATTTAAAAGGTTAGGGTTATGCAAATGCATGCAAATGTATTTACTTATATTCATTTTTACGTATTAAACTATTACATTTTGGTTTGAATCTGGATTTAATCATTTTGAACCTAGTTTTACTAAACTTTTACTAAAACTGATCTCAGATGAAATGAATCCTTGTTGGTGCAATGCAGCCTTTTAAAGAAAGGAGACGGACCGCTCCTTTAAAACACAACTTCAACTTATCGCTTCCATTCGGGGGGGAAAGTTGTGGGAGAAAAAAAAAAAGTAGCAAATGTTAACACATCATGCTGGAGTTAGCAGGTATGGTAACACACACACACACACACACACACACACACACACACCCACACACACACACACACACACACACACACACACACACACACACATACCCATACCCATGGACACACACACACTCAGGACAGTGATGAGTGTGTTTAGCTCGGAGGGAGGTGGGGGGGGGGTCTGCAGGTCGAGGGGAGGGAGGTGACGTGAAGTGAAGAAGGGGGGAGAGTAACTTTAGCTGTTAATGATGGTGGAGGGGGGAGGAGGGGGTGGGAGTACAAATGGCTTGAAGAGAGAGAGAGGGAAGGTAAGACGATCCAGGTTGGACTCACCCTTAAAAGCAACTGCACCTATTGTCCCTTCAGGCTGAGTGTGTGTCTGTGTGTGTGTGTGTGTTGACAGGATGGCAGGTCGTTATGAATCATCTCCTCCTCCTCCTCCTCCCTTTCGCCCCCCCCCCCTCTCCTGGAGGGCGACATTAGCTTTAGAGCGAGCTGTCATGTTCAAGAGAGGAGCGCTTGTTTTGTTGTACCCAAAGAAAGGAAACACTGTGAAAACATACACATGTACTTAGAGCCACAAAGTATGTAAACAAGCCGGGGCCGGGCTCTGACAGGTAGACCGGGAGGGAGCGCTTGGTTTGTGTTGTGGAGCTGAGAAAAGGGGAAACACACACACACACAGGTAATTTAGAGGGAGGAGGTATGTCAACAGACAAAGAGAAGTGAAGAGGACGCTTGTTTTGTTGTGGCCTGAGAGAGAACAACACACACATACTTAGTGAGGAGAAATATGTAAATACACAAGCTGAGGTGGAGTTTGTGTAACCGGAGACAGAGAGACGTTTTTTTACAGGAACTTCACAGAAAATTGATCTTTGTTTGAATAAAAGATGGAAGTCAATGATGAAGATGTAGTACAGTAAAAAGTACATTATTTACTTCTGAGATGTAGTACAGTATAAAGTACAATGTGTACCTCTGAGATGTAGTACAGTATAAAGTATAATATGTACCTCTGAGGTATAGTACAGTATAAAGTACAATATGTACCTCTGAGATGTAGTACAGTATAAAGTACAATATGTACCTCTGAGATGTAGTGCAGTATGAAGTACAATATGTACCTCTGATATGTAGTACAGTATAAAGTACAATATGTACCTCTGATATGTAGTACAGTATGAAGTAGGATGAATCCTCAGGGGAGCACTTGTTTTGCCTTTGTTTACTAAAGAGAAAACACAAGTACTTAGGGCAACAAAGTATGAAAATACACAGAGTACACAGTGAATACACACAAACAAAGAGTGCTTGTAGTCCTGAGAGACACAGTATAAACAAAACCAAACACAGAGAAACTGATACACTTACACACACACACACACACACACACACACACACACACACACACACACA
>NW_022280037.1:12469443-12473175 GCF_004355925.1 Anarrhichthys ocellatus
ACACACACACACACACACACACACACACACACACACACACACACACAGTGGAAGAACAATGGCTCTGATTAATTTCTCAGATTTCATGACCGCAGCGTCGGAGGTGTCAGACTGAAAACAAGAAACGGAGCTGCTGTGAAACAAACATGGCAGCGCCGGACAGCGAAACAAACACACCCTTCACTGTGAGACATAGGTCAACTGTGACAGGAGAAGAAGAAGGAGAAGAAGAAGAAGAAGAAGAAGAAGAAGAAGAAGTGAGGTAAGGAAAGGAGAGGAGGAAGAGGACAATGGACAGAGAGGAGAGGAAAGAGGATGAGGAAGAGGAGGATGGAAGAAAGACGAGTAGAGGAGGAGACATGAGAGAGAGGGGAGAAAGTAAAAAGGAAGAAGAGTAGGTGAGAGGGGGAGGGAGGAAGAGGAGGAAGAGAAGACATGAGGGAGGAAGGAAAGAAGAAAAAGAGACGGGAGAGTGAGGTAAGGAAAGAAGAGGGCGAGAGGAGGAGAGAGACGAGGAAGAAAGAGTTTGACTTAAATTACCCATTGTAACTTAAACTGATTGATAAACACATTAAGGATTGGGAGGAGGAGGAGGAGGAGGAGGAGACACTGCTGCTGCTGCCGGGAGCTGAGCTCTCCTCCTCCCTCCGGAGATCTGGATCTGGGTCTGTCCACGCTGGACCGGTCTCTGCTGGAGGATCTGGGTCTGTCCACGTCGGACCAGGTCTGCTGGAGTCTGAGCTGAAGGAGTTTCTGGTGAACCTGCATGACGTCATCTGGTTTCACCAGAATCCGACCCGGTGGGTCCGGGAAGGTGTTAACATGTGACTTTAATAGAGACACTGTGGTGTTGTGGTCTGTCTGTCTGCCATGTGTGCAGTCTCTCTCTGTCAGGACATACCTGTCTGTCTGAGACTGATAAAGCCTGTGTGTGTGTGTGCGTGCGAGTGTGTGTGCGTGCGTACGTGCGTGCGCGTGTGTGTGTGTGAGTGTGTGTCTGTGTGTGAGTGTTCCAGGTGAGCTGGTTTCCAGATGAGTTGAAGAAGAGGAAGAAGATTTCTCTTCATGAATGAGAGCTTTGTTTGTCGAATGTCTGAAACATTATGCTGCGTTCAGGTGTCTTCACACTGTCGGCCAACGGTGGAGGAAGTATTCAGATACTCTACTGCAGTAAAAGTACTAATAACACACTGTGAAAAATACTCTGTTACAGTACAAGGTTCCTTCAGTAAAAGTCTGTCAGTGTCACAGTAAAATATGGGTAAATTATTCAAACTGTTACACCACACAGTAAAATAACTCAGTAATAGTACTAATAAAATGCTTTGCAAATACTTTGTTACAGTAAATGTATTATTACAACAATAGAGGAGAAGATATATAACTATATATATACACAATATAGTTATGTCTCAGCTGAAATATTTCATGATACTCAAAGACACGTCACACGAGTTTACATGATCTCATAAAACCAGAAATATACAACTCAGTTAAATGCTCCACCACCTTGTTTGTTTTGTATTTTCCTTCAGGACAATATTCTGTTATCTATTTCTATGTATTTCCTTAAATACTTATATATTTATTATTATTATTATTTATTTGTCATTAATTTGTATTTATGAGCATGGAGGGAATTGTTGGGGGATATTACTGTCTAAAAAGAAAAAGATTCATCTGTAATATTGTATAATCATATGAGCCGTATTTAAAAAAGTAGCTCCACCTGCAGCAGTGAAATGAAGCTTCAGTATTAACGAGTACTTTCGATACTTTATTTGACTGATAATACTTCTACACTAGCACGTATGTAAGATTTTAAATGCAGGACTTTTACTTGTAATAAGAGTTTTTCTACATTGCTGTATTCATACCTTAACTTCACAAAAAATAACTTTAATTGATAATGAACAACCTCTCAAAATGTTGATTAATTATGCTAAAACAGACAAATATATTTGATTTATTTTGGGAAGAATAGATTTATAGGTGAGGAGTTCAAGCAGACGCTGCAGGAGAAAGAGCAGGAGTCGGAGAGAAAGGAGTCCGTCCTTCAGGAGGACCTCCTTGCTGTGAAGACCCAGCTGGAGGATCTGCAGAGAAAGATCGCTGAAAAGAAAAGGAACAAGTGGTACAGGCGACTTCTGTTCACTCCGCGCCGAGCACCTGATCTAAACCGAAAGGCAGAAAAGCCTGGACAGACGCAAAACACTATTCGATCACAAGACAACACGTGTAAGCAAAAGAAAAATAACCTACATGACCTCTCTCTCTATCAACCCCCTTTATCCCATACACTACTCCAGGGGTCGGCAACCCGCGGCTCTTCAGCCCCTCTGTTGCGGCTTCCTGAGTCTACATCCACACTACTATGTTTTCATTTTAAAACAGAGTTTTAACAAACAAAAACGATCTCCGACCACACGGCGTTTCAGCATCGTTTTGTAAATGATCTCCGTCCAGACTAAAACACCTGAAAACGAATATCACGTGACTATTCACGTACACTGGGCATGATGGTAAATATGACAGAGTAATAAAGTATTCTTTAAGAATGAAAGGTCGTGTCCGATACTTAAGATCTTCTCTAAAATCTTCCTCTATGAACTCAAACAGACACATTTCGTGTAAAGTTTTAGAAGTTTTATTTTTTAGACTTAGTTACAGCTGCTGAAGTCTCTGTCGTACTGGAGAGCATTTGCTGCTTTAGTTCCTTTACATATTATCTGCAGAATTCACAATAGTTGTGCAGAACAAAATAAGCATTAATAAGAAAAGAGAAGTCCTCCGTTTTGTGTACGTCGTCCTGAAAGCCGCTAACAGTGACCTCAGACGTCTCCGTAGGTCTGATAACGCCGCTGGTCACGCCTCTGGTCACGCCGCTCGCTAATCGCTCCAATAACAGCTGCTTCCTCCGTAATAATGCAGACTTTAACTGGACAACAGCTGCTAGTAAAGACAACAAGGTCAGCATCACCTGTAATCAGTCGTCCATGTTGAATTAACCTGGTAGTCGATCGGTAATTAAGGATATTGTTGTTTGTGAATTTCTGGGTAAGGGTCACGTGATAGGGGCGTGACCAATCAGGGAAGGACACGTCATGACTGCTAAGAACCAATCAAGTAGCGAACATGTGATCCTTTCCAAATGTATGCGTCTATGAGCGTCCACACGAATACACAACCGCGGAGTTTTCAAAGGTATCCGTCCTCGGGAGCGTTTTCAATGCTTTGAACACGCCGGCGTAGTGTGGACGCTCAGTGTAAAAGTAGCAAAACATGCGTTTAAAATGGAAACGTAGTAGTGTGGACATGGCCTCAGGCTTTGACAAAAAAATAACATGGAAATAAATAACAGTTATTTTTATTTTATTGTTTGCACAGTGGACAATGTTTCAAAGGGAACAGCTCTTATCTTGGAGTTTGAGGCGATACCGTCACTGAAAATAGCAATAAAATGTCAAGAGTTGTCTTAATTCTTGTTCTATATTTTCATAAATACAACAAACTATAGTTTTTGTATATATAATATAACTTTATATAAAACTTTATAAGCTGTGATATCAAATAGCTTTTGCTTCTCCGGACGAATTTTATTCGGTGGAAAATAGCACAAAATGGCTCTTTGGATAGTAAAGGTTGCCGACCCCTGCTCTACTCTATCCATTCACTCACACACATTCACACACACACACACACACACACACACACACACACACACACACACAC
>NW_022280037.1:12473185-12481662 GCF_004355925.1 Anarrhichthys ocellatus
CACACACACACACACACACACACACACACACACACACACACACACACACCTTTCCGTGAACGCTGGCTGGTTCTCAGAGAGGTGAGAGAAACACTATTAGCACCCTGGGCGTAATTACTGCGACTCAGGTGACATCTTACACCGGCTGGAAATAAAAGAAAGAGTGTGTGTTTGTGTGTTTGTGTGTGTGCGTCGGCTGTCGTGTTTGTGTGGGCTCAAGTCTCCTCATAGGGGAGGAAAGTTAGACAACAAAGGAGACGGAGGGTAAATTTGAGGGAGGAGAAGAAATGAGCCGACGTGTCGACTTTTCTGAAGACCTGAACCTGATACATCCGAGCAGGTGTGTGTGTTTGTGTGTGTGTGTATGTGTGTGTGTGTGTTTGTGTGTGTGTGTATGTGTGTGTGTGTGTGAGTGAGTGTGTGTGAGTGTGTGTGTGTGTGCAGGTTGTAGGTGCCAAAGTTTTAGCATACATTTGAATGTTTCTCTAGCGCATCATTCAACTCTCTCTCAACTCAACTATCTGAGAGATTTGAAATGTAAAGTAAAAGCCTTAGTTATAACCTGAAACCCCTTTCTTAAACACAAGGTTATAATAACATGGTTGTCAACAGACGTCAGTTAGAACCATAGCTTTATGGTCTGTTTGACTCTAAATGGACCATCATTTACTCAATGAACATCATGCTGTATTGAAGAAGACTTGAAACTAGAGATTGAGACCATAAACTCATGTTTACAATGTTTACTGAGGTAATAAATCAAGAGAGAAGTAGAGTCATTTTCTCACAGACTTCTATACAAAACAAAACCAACAGTTAGGTTTTGGCAAAAACAACAAAACAAACACCAGTCTCCTGGTCGACAGTGAAATGTTGTTAGACCCAAGGACCCGTCCACCTCCCCTCACGCCCACTAATAGTCGTCTTTTTGGATAATATAAAATACATCACTTGCTCTGACTGTTGCTTAGTCACGTGGATGCATTTTATTTATGTCTCCACCACGAAAAAGGATCCTAATTGACTTTCCATTTGCACAATTTTTGTTCTGAGCAACACGAACAACAACGGACATCTCATGTCCCTGTACACGAAACCAATGGATAGCATTCTGTGACTATTCCATGAACTAGCATGATACTGTGCAAAGTAAAGGTATGCAAAGGTTTTAGCACAGTCTGCTATGCACTAAATCCAATTCAAGCTAGCATGGAGCCAAATATTCAATGTAGAACAATGCTAAGGTTTAAGTTTGAAGTCTGCCGTCACTCGGCAAATCATATGGGAAAAAGTGAAGGGAAAAGGGCAACATATGCTAATATGTTAGCATGTGAGCATGTCCCAGTGTAGCGAGGACACGTGGGTGATTTAGATGCTTTCATAGAGACTCAACTGTGTGTCTGTGGTCGTCTCCGTCTGTGTCCATGTGTATTATAATATACGCCGGGAACAATGAATACAAATGTGTGTATGTATCCACAGGTATCATGTGGTGTGTGTGAATGCTTGTGTGTGTGATCTCTATGTCACCCTTTCCTCCTACACCTACACACACACACACACACACACAAACTGGGCTGCAGTTTAAACATTGACTGATGGCTCTGTGTAATGAATGTAAAGGCCCTTATTGTTCGTTTCGGCAGCGTTCTCATATTAGTGTCGGGCCCCGGGGCGAGAGAGGCGGCTAATGCCGGGCTCAGCTTTCCACCTCCACTTCAAAGAGAGGCAGAGATGATGGAACCAGGCTGGATTTGTGGTTAACTAATAGAGGCATTCACACAGGTACAACACACACACACACACACACACACAACAATGACACAAACCCACACACGTTTGTGGAAGTTTGGACCTCCAGAGCCACCATACGATGACGATTTCAAACATCATGCAGATCATGAGCAGGTTTGACCCTTTACAGGTACGTTAAACCAGAATGTTACTAAAGTACTGCACTTAAGCACAAATTAGAGGTACTTATACTTTACTGAAATATTTTCTTTTCTTGCCGTATTACTTCTACTCAACTAAATCTCAGAGGTACATATTGCACTTTTTACTGTTCTACATCTCTGAGGTAAATATTGTGTTTTTGGGCGTCGCCATCTTGTTTTTTTGCAACCACACGTTACAGGAGAATCAACTGAATGCTCAATAAGACATTTTAGGGCAACGCAAGTCTTACAATTAACTTTCATGTAGTGAAAACACACTGTAAAAGTGTTCAATTTGTAAGATGAAAACATGGACAACTTCCACACCAAACAACGCCGTGGTAGAGACCTGTCAATCACTGTGTAGCCCCGCCCTAAAGCATACCCTGCTTTATGGTCTGTTTGACTCTAAATGGACCATCATTTACTAAATGAACATCATGCTGTATTGAAGAAGACTTGAAACTAGAGATTGAGACCATAAACTCATGTTTACAATGTTTACTGAGGTAATAAATCAAGAGAGAAGTAGAGTCATTTTCTCATAGACTTCTATACAACCAGAGGAGTCGTCCCCTGGTGGACACTAGAGAGAATGCAGCTTTAACACATGAAGCTTTGACTTCTCTTTTCAGATCTGGATGTTTGCCTCCCTGCAGAGTGGAGGCTGTTATAGCAGCACATTAATGCCCACGGTGTCAATCACATGCGTGTTTTGTGAGATTTTTAAGAGTGGAAATATTAAGAGCAACACTCAACATGAAGGAGGTTTTCACGAAGCCGCTAACAAACACAGCGAGATCACAGACTTCACTTTGTCGTATAAATAACAGTAATAATCAGGAGGTCATGTGCCGTGTGGATGAGACGCTGCATGGAACACAATGGTGAGCAGGTGCACAGAGCCGACCGGTGGGTTTGGCTGCATTTAACTGTATTATTATCATGATTGCTTCATGGAGAGCATGACATTATGTTGCATGTCTGATAAATGTCAAATAGTAATGAACAAAAGCATGTCAAGTGATTGCTTTGTTACTTCAAACGGCTCCCGTGTTTTAAATGATTGACATGTCTGTTAATACACAGACCGACTGTGAACAACAAGTTTTAATGCTTCTTCAGAATGCCGTTAAATGTTTTGTTTACATCGGTAATGTGTGTAAACACGGCAGGAAAACAGGCTAATATAATGCAGTCACGATCAGTCAAGAAAATGCTCATTTTTAATGTGGAACTTTTGAATTAAGTGCAGCAGCACGTGAAAAATACAGATACAAGGCAGTGTGTGGTAGAACAGTTACACAACCGAAGATGAGAATCAGTATGTGCACACATGCGACTACTAACAATGTATAGAAATAGACGTACATCTACAAATACAAGGACAACTAAGCTGCACATAGATTTATATATATATATATATATATATATATATGTATATATATATATAAAAGCAACATTGAGGAACAACATAAAATGTTAGAAACTAATCAAACTGTTTCTGTAAATTGTAAACAAGAACACAACAATGCCAAGAGTGCTGGAATAAATATTGACTGATAATAATAGGTGGTTATGGACAGTATGCAGTACATGTATAGACGATTATAGTATATACAGCATGCTTGGGTTTTTATTTGACAGACATGATGTCGGTATGTGCATGAGTATATTTTGGAGGTACAATGGAATTTTCTCCACCGGGTCTAAATGAGAAACACACACAAAATGGTGTCTTCTGCACTGAACACTTCCTTTGGCTGAAACATAACGTTTCCCTCTTTCTGTTGATGTATGTCGCCTTTGTAAAGGAACTCTCTCTTATTTTTTCCACCATTTCCACACACACAGGGTACCATCTTTTCTGTTTTATAGTCAATCAAAACAACAACAACAACAACACGACAACAAAAACAGCCAGCAACACAGCAGCAGCTAGAAAAGACGCAGATGTCATCGCATCTGTAATGTTTGATTGACTTCAGTAGAAAGCACAATTTCTCTAAGTGTAGACCGCAAGTGTAACAGGGCTAATACAGCTTGGTAAACTGTATTAGCCCTGTTAGCTGTTAGCGCTATAAACTGTATTAGACCTGCTAGCTGTTAGCGCCGTTAGCTGTATTAGCCCCATTAGCTGTTAGCACTGTTTGCTGTATTAGCCCCATTAACTGTATGCAAGATTAGCTGTGGACAGAAACACACGACGAAACGCATAATCTCCGAATGATAACAAAAAACAGCAACCCAACACCACCAACAACAAAATCAACAACAACAACAACAACAACAACAACAACAACCAAACTAAACTAAAACTAAAACAAAAGTCTCAGCCTGTTTGTTTACTGTAAACTAACTTACATTTATCTGCCGTTTAGCTACCCGTCAATCAACTGCTTCCAGTGCTGTGATTTGATGTCTGGTGATGGGTGGGCGGGGCCACACAAACACAGACACAGACACACACACGCACACACACACGCGCACACACACACACACACACAGAGGAATGTAAAGAGAGAGAGAGCACTGCTGTTGACCTCTCTCTTTCTTTTGTCTCTTTGAGCCAAGTTTTGTCCTGAGTGCTGGATACATGATCCAACCCAAACTTTACCTGTGACACACACACACACACACACACACACACACACACACACACACACACACACACGCACACACATTTATACAGACACACACTCATGCACGCTTCACTTTCTATCTCACTTTCTGTCACACACATGCCTGTACACACACGCACACACACACACTCGGCTTTGCTTTTACGATCACTTTTTCCTCATTTACACACTCTCACCAACACACACAAATGCACGTGCGCATATAAACACACGCACACACACACATACTTACACACACACACATTCCTAGAGGACAAAGACAGAAGAGCGAGGTCTGTCAGAGTCAAATGTCAAACTGCTCTTAGCTGCTGTTTGCTAAACACTCCTCTGGTAATGACTTCAAATAGCATAGCAGAACATGTCGTGTGTGTATGTGTGTGTGTGTGTGTGTATGTGTGTGTGTGTGTGTGAATGCACGTGCGTGAAGAGAGGGAGCAATTGGGCGTAAAAAAGGAGAAAGAGAGACAGAGAGAGATGAACTCTAAGCTCTTGAGAAATAAGCACTTCTAATTGGTTTGAATTGAAAAACTGAGAGAGGATGATCATGATGACGATGATGATGAAGAGGAGGTCAACAGAGAAGAAGAAGGAGAGGTGAATCAATGGAGATCACGACAAAAATAATAAAGTTGGGAGGTGAAGAGAAATGAAGTGAAGAGAGGCTCCTTTACTGTCATCAGACTACTGTAGTTCAGGAGGCCAGGAGAGCTAAAACCCAAAGCAGAGCTTTGGTTAGTTATGGTCATTGTGTACGTGTTGAACTCTGAACTCTAACTCTGAACTTTAACTCTTAACTTTAACTCTTAACTCTTAACTTTAACTCATGACTTTAACTTGAACGGTCAACTTGTAACTCTAACTTTGACTTGTAACTTTAACTTTTAACGTTGATTCGTAAGTTTAACTTCTTATTTAGACTTGTTATGTTAACTTTAACTTGTAACTTTAACTAGTAATTTAGATTTGTAACTGACTTGTAACATTAACTTGTAACTTTAAAGTTTAAGTTTAACTCCTAACTTTATCTCATATATCTATCTCGTAACTCTAACTTGTAACGTTAATGTGTAAACTTGAAACTGTATTTTTTACTCTTAACTTTAACTTGTCACTTTGATACATTTAATTCGTAACTTTAATTCGTAACGTTAACGTGTAACTTATGTTTGTAATTTAACTTGCAACTTTAACTCTTAAGTCTTAACTTTAACTTGTAATTCATAACTTAGAGTTCAAAACTGTGGAGGAGCAGAATAAACGTGATGAATGAGTCTGTTTGTAGATGTTGTGTTTTTGTTCTTTGTTGTCTTTAGTTAAATCTCTTCTCTTTATTTGTTTTCTCTATCCCTGGTAGTAGTTGCTGGTTGATGTATTGCTGGTTGTTGCTGAGTGATAGTTGCTGATTGATGTATTGCTGGTTGTTGCTGAGTGATAGTTGCTGGTTGATGTATAGCTGGTTGTTGCTGAGATGTTGCTGCCGAGTTGCAGTTGCTGGTTGATCACTGGTGTCACTGGTTGTTGCGGAGTTATTGTTACTGGTTGTTGTTGCTGATTGAAGTATCACCAGTTGTTGATGAGTTGTAGTTGCTGGTTGTTGATGCTAGTTGATGCTTGTTGCTGAGGTGTTATTGCTGGTTGTAGTATCACTGGTTGTGGTGGTTGGTTGATGTTTCTGGTGGATATATTGCTGGTTGTTGCTGAGCTGTTGTTTGATTGTATCACCGGTTGTTGCTATGTTTTGATTGTTGTTTGAAGTATTGCAGGTGTTTGTTGAGATGTAGTTGCTGTTTGTTGTTTCTGGTTGATGTATTACTGGTTGTTGCTGAGTTGTTGTTGTTGTTGGTTGTATTTGCTGGTTGATGTATTGCTGATTGTTGCTGATGGGTTGTTGCTGATTGTAGTTGCTGTTGGATGTATCACCAGTTGTTGCTAAGTTGTAATTGCTGGTTGATGGATTGCAGGTGGTTGCTGGTTGTAGTTGCTGGTTGATGTATTACTGCTTGTAGTTGCTGGTTGATATATCGCTGGTCGTTGCTGAGTTGTTGTTGCTGAGTTGAGTGTCTTGTCCTCCCTCTGCAATAGAAATGTCAGCTCCACCTCGCCTGTGTTTAAAAGCTCTCCATCAGGAACTATCGGGCGAATTGCAGTTTGTCGGTGTCGTTGCCACACGGCCGCCGGTCGGCAGTGCTCAGCTGGAGAGAAAAGGTTGCCTGGCATTTCGCTCTGCGTCTCTTCTATCGTATTTATTTCTGTCTCTATTTATTTCGTCCACACACTGCTGCCGAGGTAGAAACATGCCGCGGCGCGTATGCAAATCCGGTTAGCTTCACATCAAGGCGTGACATTTCAGAAATGTGAAATAAATTGATATGGCCCAATTAGATTGAAACCGCCGTTGCCGTCCTCCTCCCCCTCCTCTCTCCCCCGTCAGCCTCTCGCCTCGTCCCCAAATTGCTTTGCATTCGCCTGCTCGCATTCAGTGCTCTTAATTATATGGTGCTGCGTGGCGGCATTTGGCTGGAACAGCGAGGAGCCGGCGAGAGCCGCCGCGTGGCAGTTAGCCTGCGCGGCTATAGGACACGGCTAAAAGCTTATCCCGGCGGGGGAGAGGAGGGAGGACGGGGGAGAGAGAAAGCCGGTCGACGGGCAGGAGAACAAAGACCGAGCCTTTTGGCCTCGGCTGGCCGGACCGGAGAAGGACGAGGACACGCTAGAAACATATAAAAAACGTGTTTGTGTTGCTGCTTGTGTTTCTTCATGAGGACAGAATGACCTCACAGAGATGATGAAACAACGAGGGAATCATTGGAGTGAATCTGAAAAACGAAGAGAAGATCTCTATGTTGAGAGGAAGACGACTAGAACACTGAACAAAGGAGGAAGAGGAGGATACGTTGACTGTTGTCATCACTATCACGGTGATGAAGTTGCTTCTCTCCGATCGATGACTGTGGTTTTTAAGTTGCAGTGTGTTGAGTCTTTTTGTTTGTATTCAATTAAAAAAACATCAACATGAAACAATCAGCGTCAACCAAAACATCAACACTGAGAAGTCAACAACAACAACAACAACAACAACAACAACAGGAAACCATCGGAAGTTGTGTTCAGACTGTTTAAACTGATAAACAACAATAAACATCACCGTGATGGGCTCAGTTTTAAATTTGACTTTAGTGTGAAAAATAACAATAATAATAATAATTATTATTATTATTATTATTATTACATAATCACATATACTCATTATTATTTAATGATTGTTATTACATAATCAGGATGGTTAAAAGGTCGATGAGTTAAACTAAACGATGAATCTTTACGTTGTTTTTGTAGCTTTTAGGTTAAAATAAGTTGTTTTTGGATGTTTTCGTGGGATTCGATCAGAATTTGTGATATGTCAAAAACAAATGATGTGTTTCCTTGAAACTAAATTGACAACACAGTGTCGTGATTCTTAAAGAGTTGTTCTCACCGTCTGCTCCGTGACATTTGACCGCTTCTCAGTCGCCCCGCTTGAAAGCAGTAAGTGTCCCTTGAGTTCAGAGTTTCACATGAACTTCACCTGAAGGAGATCGTGATCGAGGATTAATGTTAAGACGGCTGCAATTTTATCTGCCCACAGAATTGTTTTGTTGCTGATGCAAATATAAATAAATACAGTACAGGAACGCACAGCTGTTGTTGTTTGTTATTTTTTCTTGTGCAGCATAAATCGACTTAAAGTGCATTTTGTTTTGCAAACCTCAAAAGTATAAAGATGAACCAAAGATGGAGGCTATGATAGAAAAAAACAAAAAAACAGGTCAGATAAATAAGAAGAACATCAAACAACAGAAATATCAGAAGGAAAACACACTCACACACACACACACACACACACACACACACACACACA
>NW_022280037.1:12481672-12484223 GCF_004355925.1 Anarrhichthys ocellatus
CACACACACACACACACACACACACACACACACACACAAACACACACACTCATACACACAGACACACACATACACACACACACACACACACACACACACACTCACACAAAGACACACATACAGCCGGTTTGTTTGCATGTTGAGTGAAAACAGCGCCATTGATTTTCTTGAATCTCTGCTGTCGACATCAGATGTAACACACACATGCAAACATGTTCCTATAGGCAACAAACATCCATATCTACACACACACACACACACACACACACACACACACACACACCTCTATCTCGACCTGCTGACAGCTGATTGGTAGATTAGACGAGGTGACTAAAAGCGGCGAGGTAATCTTCTCTCATTATTTCAATTACCAGGCTAAACGCTGCAATCAGCCGCAGAATAACGGCTGCTGGGCGAGAGAGGGAGAGAGAGAGAGCGAGAGACAGACAGACAGAGAGAGAGAGAGGGGGGTGGGGGGAGGGAGAGAGAGGGGGAGAGGGAGACAGATAAACAGAGGAAATATATTTGCATTGGTTTCACAGAGAAATAGACATTTGAGGTAAAGAGACAAAGAGGAAAGAAGAAGGGGAGAAGGGGATGAGGGGAGGAGAGGGGAGAGAGAAGGGAGAGACACAAAAAGATGAGAATATTTGTATTGATTCCAGAGCGATAAAAAGACAGATTTGCTCGGCGGGGAGAGAAAGAAGGAGATCGATGGAAACATTTGCATCGATCTCTTGGTGAGAATGAAGAAAAATAACAGATGAGAGAAGATAAATAAAATAAAGAGACAGAAAGAAAGAAAAGAGAGAAAAGAGAGAAAAGAGAGAAAAGGGAAATATTTGCTTTGAGTTCTGAAGGAGGAGAACAATGTTGGGGAGACATGAAAACAAAGAACAACACAGAAAGGAGGAGAAGAGAGAGGAGATGAGAGAGAGGAGGAGAGAGAGAAGACAAGGAGAGAGAGGAAGAAGAAGAAGAAGAAGAAGAAGAAAAAGTTAAATAATACAAACTTCCCTGAACTTTACTGAAACCTTCAACAGATGGAGGAAGAATAATATTCACATATATATGTCCATCCTCTCTCTCACTCTGTCTCTCTCTCTCTTTCTGTCTCTCTCTCTCTCCATCACATCCAGACATATTCAGCCTTCCATTCAAAAGCTCCATTCACAAAATGCAGATTTTTACATCGACAGATAAGTCACATTTACTCAACTATTGTTGGGCGAAATCACACGGAGAGGAGGAGGAGGAAGGTGTCACTGAACGCACCACGCATCTAATTCAGAGTGATGGGAGGCGTTCAGGTCTCATTCAGGTGTCTAAGTTTAGTAAGTCTGAGGCCCAAAACAAAGGAAGTGGACGTAGTCGTCATGATGTCACCTCATTGGTTTGTGGATGTTTTGGAACCTTGAATTCAACGTTTTGGACATCTTGTAAGAATCTTGTATTCTTTGCAACCACTAAACAGGAAGTGACCATATCTGGACTGAGGAGGAGTGACGTAGAGACGCCGTATACGTAGACCTGTCAATCAGCGTTTAACCCCGCCCTAAAGCATCCCCTGCTTTATGGTCTGTTTGGCTCTAAATGGACCATAATGTACTAAATGAACATCATGCTGTATTGAAGAAGACTTGAAACTAGAGATTGAGACCATAAACTCATGTTTACAATGTTTACTGAGGTAATAAATCAAGAGAGAAGTAGAGTCATTTTCTCATAGACTTCTATACAACCAGAGGAGTCGCCCCCTGGTGGACACTAGAGAGAATGCAGCTTTAACACGTGAAGCTTTGGCTTCACATTTTCAACAGCCAGAATGAGCATCCAAATTAATATTACAGTTAACATTAATGATCGATGCACCTTGCTAACCAAGCTAGCTATTGTTAGCCGGTAACTTACAGTATGATATGCTAACGATACCTGGATCATCTCCAGTCCACAAACCATTATGAGACGCCAAGACAACGTCCACTTCATATATAGAGTTCATGTTTCATTATATATATTTATTACATTTATTATTGCAGTTTAAAGTTTTTTTTCACAGAATATGAGCCCCCCTGGATCCATAATTATTATTTATTTACCTATTATGTCGTCTTTCCAAAAACCCTGATTTGTAAAAGAAAAGTCTGAAAGATGTCTTTAACATCGTCTTTGAGGTCGAAGCATTTTTATTAAACACCTCCCAGCTGATCAAATAAATATATACCGTGACAATATATATATATATATATATATATATATATATATATACTATATAATGTATATAAATATACACAATGAAGTAGTAAAAATATAATAAAAATAAAAATATAAAATATATTACAGGACTCCTCTTCTGTCTCTCATTCTTGTCATTATCTCTCACCCATTTCTCCCTCTCTCTCTCGCTCTCTGTTTGATTGACAGGGTGGACAGATGCTGCTCTATAAACAGGTAACCTGATCTACAGAGCCCATCTGGTCACAGCTCTGTTCAATTCACACTTTACACACACACACACACACACACACACACACACACACACACACACACA
>NW_022280037.1:12484233-12489233 GCF_004355925.1 Anarrhichthys ocellatus
CACACACACACACACACACACACACACACACACACACACACACACACTAATAGACATAAACACATACACACTCACTCCAATGACTCACACACACACATGTTGGAAGACACACAAACACACACACGCCTGCACACAGACAAATATGGACGGGCATCAAATAAATATGGCGAGGACACACACAGTGACTCATGCACACACACAAACACACATGTGGGAGTGTGACTTGAATCACGCCGTGATGAGGCGGTGAATCGTCACCTGGGCAGGTCTGAGCGCACAGGTGGAGGGTTTGTGTTCCGTGATGTTGTGATGCTGCAGGAAGTCAGAGGCAATGCATCACATCAACCTGAAAACCCAACGCCAACAGGTGAGACCTCGCTGTGACGGACAGCCCGCCGCCGCCGCCGCCGCCAAAAGCTGGAGGTGATTTAAAGACGATCTCGCCTACAAAAAGCTCTGATTGGTTGATTGGTTTCTCAACATCGATATTGTTTCAATCACTAAACTTTTTAAGCAGAAAACGATTTCTTATTCTGTACGAGACTCTAAAAAACATATTTAGAGCATCGGGAGATAAAAATACTAGTGCTGGGCAAGTTAACGTGTTATTGTCGCGTTAACGCATTCATTAATTAATGCCGACAATTATTTTATCGCGCGTTAACGCATTTTTAAATTTTTATTTATTTTGGAAGTCCGTTGCTCACTGGCAGCGGTGGAGGAAGTCTTCAGACTACATTGATGCAGTGTGTGGGAGAAGTATAAACAAAAGCCAGACAAGCTAACAGATGCTACAGAGAAGTGGATACAAACTGCAGCCGGATAGTATTGTGGAAGATGTCGGTCTGAGGAACGTTCTCAAGGTGCGTTCGCATCGCATTTGGTGTGAACGCACCTTTAGGATCGAAACGAATGACGGCTCGCTTGCCGCTGTTGTGACACCTGACTGGTGCTTGCCACAGACTAGCCACCGCGGTGCCACAAGGAGGATCTCGGCCTTGCTGCATCAACTTTATGCACTGGCATGTTTGGCGGTGACGATCCCAATATCGACTGCCTCTGTCGAGCGGACCTTTTCAGCCCTCAAACGCATCAAAACATATTCCAGAACTGGGGAGACCTCTGGCTGGATGTACTGAACAACCGCGTCATTGAACTGTTTGTACACAAAGACAGGAGGATGGACTTTGTCTGTAAATAGTGAACAGCATTTGATAAATTAACTGCTTTTATGTTTTTACATCTGCAGTAGCGTTGTGTTAATTTGTTTGTCGTGTTGTTTTTATTATATAGTTAATATCGTTCCCTCTGATGTAAATAATGTTCGAATGGCCCGTGCTCTTGAGTGTTCGATGTTTTAGCGCCGCAGT
This sequence comes from Anarrhichthys ocellatus, assembly GCF_004355925.1. Lineage (NCBI taxonomy): Eukaryota > Metazoa > Chordata > Actinopteri > Perciformes > Anarhichadidae > Anarrhichthys > Anarrhichthys ocellatus. The sequence continues at coordinate 12,485,604 of NW_022280037.1, forward strand.
TCCGATGGATTGTTTTGTCATGCTTTGTTGTAAATATATGTGACTGGTTCTTGTGAGTCTGTTCTTGTCATTGTGTTAATTACATTGATTTTACTAAATGCATTGTCCGTTAATGACGAAGCATCACGTCATGTCTGCACTCTGCAGTTAGTGTATTTGTAGGTGTTGAGCTTCATGTAACATTTTATTTCACTTGTCAAATGTTGCAGTGTTCTGTGAATATGAGGTGTTTACACGAAACAAACAATAACCCGTAGCTGTGGCGGTTCAACTGTAAGACGGCACAGAAGGCCCAGGTAGGAAATGCACGGCCCGCCACTGATATACAGTACATATATATATATATATATACACTGTATATATATGTACTGTATATATATATATATACGTATATGTTTATATATGTTTGTCTTCAGTGATGATCAGAGGGAGTCTTGCTCTCACACACACACTCGCTCCTGTTTGATGGAGGACAAGCTGAGACTAATGGTTACCCAGGATGCATTGTGGCGCTCGCACGCACGGCAAGCTGAGGCTCATCCTCCTTCTTTCCTGTTGTTGCCACGGTAACCGCGGTTTGAGTGAAGACATAAAGATAAAAAATAAAATAAATTAATGAATGAATAGAAACACCTGCAGCAAGCTGACAGTGTTCCTGTGTCTCTGCTCTTCCTCACCTGAGGGTAAGAAAGAGACCAGTCAGCCAATCTATTACTAATCGTGTATCTGTTAATAAATAATAATAAAAAATAAAATAACATTCAGACTGAAGACACATTTATAACATCTCGGAGGTATAAATACGTTAAGTACTTCATTGGTCTCCACAGCGAAACTGAGAGGAAAAATAAATCAATAACGACCATTTACTCATCTTTAGCTGTAATTCGTCATTTTTGGTGTCAATTTTAAAGGTGGATCAGTTATTAATGTAATCTTTAGGTTTTTATATTTGTTAATTAGGTACATTAGTTAATCTGAAAATTCACATTTTGGTGGATTTTTTTTGCGTCAAAATGTAATTTTTCCAGCAACCCCAATGTTATAAGAGCTAAGATGATGTTCTATGGAGTCTGGTGTCTTTGTAGAGATCAGAGATAACGTCTGACAGCGAGGTTAAGAGGTTAAAATATTCTAAATATAGCGTTCACTGATTTTCATTTTAAAATACACTTTCTGCTGCCGTTCACCATTACGTCGCTCTCTTTAAAGCCACAAGACTCCTTAGAACCAGTATACACACAACCAGATCCAAACTAACATTACTATATATATTATTATATGTTACTATTTACTGTTATTAACGTTGACTCAGATAGTTGTTCATAACCTTATTGATTAGCATACTTTGATAACCAATGTCACTGACTTTGGCAAACGATGAGTTTTTGTTTGAAAACCCAGAAGAAGAAGTCAGATGGAGTTTATTCACACTCTCAGATCATTTACTTTTAGGAACAAGAACAAGAACTCTTTGCAGAGCGAGTCAACATATTTCATCCCAAATGAATTAAACGGAGTTAACAGATTATATCTCGTGTGCTCACCGAGAGGCAAACTGAAGCTTCAACGTTCTTTTCATACAAAAAAAATCACATCGACCTTTTTAATAACTCTTCTAAACCCACAAAGTCTCACTTCATATGTTTAGAGGATGGCTCCTACTTATTGACGGTATTTACTGACATTATTGAATGTGAAACTAAAGAATTGTGAAAATCAATGTATAATCGTGTTGTTACGGTATCGAGCATTACAGCAATTATTTATGATCATATAATGAAATATTCCTTTGACCACATTAAAGAAATAAGAAGATTCACTCTACATGGTCAGCTCTTATTACAAATATCTTTATTTTTAAACTCTCATGAATTAAAATAATGAATGTTTTCCTTTAGAGGTGCGCTGATAGTTATAGTTGGTTTAATCTGTAGACTGACTCCAGGTCAGATGTCTTCATGGCTCCCTTTAGAGATCAATATTGACGAAATATTTAGTAGATAAACTCAGTAATAGTGTTTGATTTCAATTCAAACCACATTTATTTTAAGCTTAGAGGGCATGAATTACATATTGTTTCATATTTATGCTCATTATTATGTATCCTAGATCTTCCTCATTTAATCTTCAGTATAGAGGGAAACATGTAAACGTCTTGTGTTGTATAATAAGCGACCTTCATCATTTTAAGTGTTAGTTATCTTTTTTTTTAACTGTACCGTTAATTTTAGAAAAAAATAAAATCACCTCAAACTTATGAAACATAGTCGATGTAATCATGTTAAGAAAGAACCTTATTATAAAATCTGAAGTGATTTCACGACGTCACTTCAAACTCATTTGTTCTCCCAGCATGCATCTGTCTTCAACAAGTTAAACACGATTAAGTTTTAACATCCAGAGCTTCTTTTCTTTTTTTAATCATCATCTTCTCGTCTTTTGCTAAAATTCCAGAAACCGCCTGCAGCCTTTTTTATATCTGTAATGCTAACCGCTAGTCGCTAATTAGTGCCACTGACTCTGGCCTCTAAGCTAATGGCTCAGTGTGAACCGCGTCTGACAGCTAGCACCACGAGGCTAACAGTTAACAGCTAACCGCTAATTATGAGCGGCCCCGTCGGCTTCACCCCGGAGGACTCATCATGTTGTTTAGCCATTAGCATGAGCTAGCACGCCGCCCTGTGCAGCGCTGGCATTTCAGAGATGGTTATTATCACAAACTGGTTGGCAAATGCTACTTAGCCTTGAACCCCTGCTACTTAGCCCCCCCCCCCACAGAGGAATTATGGGAGAATGAGTCCTGAGAGTCAGGAAGTGTATGTGTGTGTGTGTGTGTGTGTGTGTGTGTGTGTGTGTGTGGGGGGGGGGGGGGGGGGGGGTCTTTGTTTTGGATAATGATAGATTTTAGCTGCAGGTCACTTCACCGCTAACTCACCTCTTAACACTCACACACCTCATCTCCTTCTTCCCTTTTTCCTGCTTCCTTCCTTTATTGCTTCCTTCCCCTCCTCCTCTCTCTCTTTCTCTCTCTCCATCTCCTCCTCCCTCGTTTCTTGTTTACAACAAAACATTTCCAGTAAACATAATAACAGAGGGCAACAACCTGTTGCCAGGCGACAATTACAGGAACAACAGCGACGCGAGGCTGAGTGGAGTGTGTGTGTGTGCACGTGCGTGCGTGTTTGTGTGTTTGTGTGTGTGTGTGTGTGTTTGTGTGTGTAGGTGTGTGTTTGTGTTTGTGTGTGTGTGTCGCAGTAAAAGCAAACAAACAAAGAAGAAACAAACCTCGTGTTTCTGGTTCTTTTTCTGATTCGCCCAAATCTTCTCACGACTCAGACGGTGTCGAGTCCTCCGGACAGGAAGACAGACAGATAAATACTCTGTTATTAAGTACAAGTACTTCAGTACAAACTCAACGTACTTGTACTTAAATCAAGTATTTTTCTCAAACTATTTTTAATTGAGCAGTTTAACTACAAAGAGCTGAAAAACATTTTGATCTTTAAAAACAAAGTGTTAGAAATATAATATATATATAAATAAATAGAAACACAATGAAATACAAAAACACTAAATAAATGAATAAAATCAAATATAAAATCAAATAAATACAGATACAAATATAAA
>NW_022280037.1:12494233-12497653 GCF_004355925.1 Anarrhichthys ocellatus
GAGAGAGAGAGAGGTGGCTCCTTCAAGAAAAGGAAAAAGGAAACCAGAGGATAAAATATGGCGTTGGGTTTCAGCCGTTTGGAAAATATCCTCAATTTGATCAAAAATTTATAATGTGACTTTTAGAGCAGCTCTGGTTTCCTGCTGCTGCACATTATACAACTCCTTTAATGTGGTTAACACAGTTAAACACACCGTGCTGCACTCTGCCTGTCTGTCTGTCTGTCTGTCTGTCTGTCTGTCTGTCCGTGTGTGTGTGTGTGTGTGTGTGTGTGTGTTTGTGTGTTCATGCAATATCAGCCTGCATGTGTGTCTTAGAAAAGTAATTAAAATGAATAATTTCCAGGACTACAAGTCTTTAAATAGTTTCTGAATTACAGCTTTTAGAGATTTAGATGAGAATAACTCTCATGTGTTAACAGCAGCTGTTAGCTTAGCTTAGCATAAAGACTGGAAACAGTGGAGGGCAACAAAAATCTACCTACCACCACCTCTGAAGGGCTCTGAAGGTTATATATGTTATATGTTATATGTAATATGTTATATGTTATATCTTGTTTAATTCGTACACAAACTAAAGTGTTAACTTACTATTTGATGACTACTTTAGTTTTTATTTAGATGAAACCAACACTTAAAAAACGAGATTCAACATTGCTACGTTTTGACAGAGCCAGGCCCAGTTTCTCCCTTGTTTTTAGTCTTTATGCTAAGCTAAGCTAAGCTAAGTTAAGTAGCTGCTGTCTGTAACTTCATATCTAGCAAACAGACAGGAGACTACCCAACTCTCGGTAAGAAAGAAAGTAAGAAGACCTTCTGGAGGATTTTGTTAAATCATCTTTTTCGTGCGTTTTCGCCATAGACGTCTATGAGAAGCGGATGTCGTCATGACGTCACTCGTTGGTTTATGGACTCATGTTTTGAAGCATTATGGTCGTCGCCATCTTGTTTTTACCAACCAGTGAACAGGAAGTGACCATATCTGGACTGAGGAGGAGTGACGTAGAGACGCCGTATACGTCTCTGGTGTCGACCTGTCAATCACTGTGTAGCCCCGCCCTAAAGCATACCCTGCTTTATGGTCTGTTTGACTCTAAATGGACCATCATTTACGAAATGAACATCATGCTGTATTGAAGAAGACTTGAAACTAGAGATTGAGACCATAAACTCATGTTTACAATGTTTACTGAGGTAATAAATCAAGTGTCTGTTGGATTAGGAACAAACCACACGTGTTGGAAATAAGAGTATTTTAATACGTTTTCCTTTAAAGTGAGATACACTGAAGCATGACTGCTCTTCTTCTGCATGTTTTTAAGGTAAAATAAATCTCATTTAATGTATAATTTTGATCCCAAACAGACTGATTAATGAAACACGGAGCTGTTGGACAGTTGTAGTAAAAATAAAAACATAACATCCGTCATAAAGTATCAGGTTTCTATTGAGGGAAATAAATATAGATTTTAGGTGAAGAGAATGTACTCATGATCATTTTAGGATTTGTTATCCTCCTAAGATCCTCATACCCTCCTTAATTTATGCGTCACTTTGTCTTCTATAGTTTCTATTATTACTTCTATTCTTACTATTTATTTTTATCTTATTAAGTTAGACTCATCTGATTTGATTCATTATAATGTAAATAATGCATTATGTTTAGCAGTATTTCAATTTATAACTTATCTGTTTTATTTGTGCCTCAGAAATCTTTTTTTGTAATTTTACACTTGTGTTGTTAAAAGTTTAAACTTAATAAATAGATATATTCTTTTCTTTTAATTGTATTTTGTGAATTATTTAAGAACCTGATTTCATTGATTTTTCTTTCCTCTCACTTCTGAAACCAAACCTTCTTCATCCCTCTTCTTCAGATCTCTACAGACCTTCATCTTTAACTCGTCTTCTTCTTTTGTTTCTTATGTCTCATTTGCTTCTTCCTCATCTTCACAGATACTCATCTTCATTCATTTTTCTTTCTTTCATCTTTCTCCCCCCCCCCACCCATGTTTATGTTTCCCTTCCCATCGAGTTGTTCCTCCTCTGGTATCAATATTGTTCGCTTGCCTACGAATCAATAAGCAGAAATAAAAAAAAACTTTACCGACCCGATCAATTACGCCTCACTTCATTTTCATAACTCAACTCCATCGTCCTCGACGCCGCGACAACAGCCGCGATGATCCTGCCTCCCTCCCGGGACACGTGGTCCCCCTCCTAACCCCTTACCTCCTTCATCCTCACCAGTCCTCCCCCCCCTACCTCCTTCATCCTCACCCATCCACCCCCCTCTCTCTCCCTCCTTCCCCGCTGCATTAACTCCAGAATTGTTAACGAGGTATCGGATTCTGCAATGATGGACGTTACAGCGGGAAAAAATCTGAGGCCGGATCGGTTTACGTCTAAAACGACGGGATGGGATCAATAACAATATTTTCCCTTGAAAACAGCAGCCTCTTCCCCTCCATAAGCATCTTCATCCCCCCTCTCTCTCACCCTCCCCCCTCCACTTTAAAAGCCCCTACACATTCATTTTTAATGGCAGAGGGGGTTAGCAGGTTGCGCGGTTAGCTGCGGAAAGGCTAATACGCCGACAGCTGTGCCGTGTGCCGGGGATGAAGACGCTGTTTGGGGAGGAAGAGGAGGAGGAGGGGGGAGGAGGGGGAGGTCAGTGTCAGCGGCTAATTGGTTCCTTGGCTGTGACACTCGATCCATCTGATCCAATCAGAGGAGTCTGAGACAGGATGGAGAGTTTTACAGAAAACACATCGTAATGTGATGAAATCCGGCCTCAGAAAAAAGCGACCGCAGAGTCGAAACCAGCTCCTCTGACGGACTCATCAACCAAAATATCATGTTCATAACGTCGATATGTCGCCATCTAGAGTTGTCCGAGCGCATCGGACTCAAAACAACAAAACACGTCAGTTTGAAACCCAACCGGCGTCCAAAACAACCGCAAATCTAACCGACAGATTTTACCTCGAAACAAAATATCTGTATCCACTTTTAAAAACATATTTGTGTGTTTAGTGATATTTGTGTGTATATACATTACATATCTCTATATTTATACAGTATATATAGATATAGATATATAGATATATCTATATCTATATATAACTGTGTTATTCTCACTAAAGACGTGTTCTAGTTCTCTCTACTTCTAGTCATGATGGTTCTGTTTCCATAGAGGATCAGGACTTTTATTTTGAAGGGAAAAAAGAGTTGAAGCTTCATTATTTTGTGTTGACAGCGTTGAAGCAGCGAGGCGTGAAAAACATCACGATGCTCAGATCAAAGACTCTGAGAGACTCTTGAGTCTGTCAGCCACTCGACCCCGAACTCAAGTACTGATGAAGAGGGGTCTCACACACACACACACACACACACACACACACACACACACACACACAC
>NW_022280037.1:12497663-12506965 GCF_004355925.1 Anarrhichthys ocellatus
ACACACACACACACACACACACACACACACACACACACACACACACAGCAGGGTTTAACCTCTGCTGCTGTATTTCCTCCGGAGGGTCAACAAGGCGGATTAACCCTCTGATGTCGGCGGGGTGACATCATCACTTCCTGTTGGGTCAGCTGACCTCACACACTTCACATGAACGGAGAAGACAGGAGACAGGAGACAGGAAAGGATCCTCTAAAGGACGAGAGCAACAAAAGGTTTGACCACCAGAAGACCTGGAGAGTCTCATCCCACCTCAAAGACATTTAAAAAACAAAAAACGGTGCATTCAGAAGCTCCTTGAACGCATCATTCAGAGCAACTCAAAACTCAAACATGTCGACTTTCAAGTGAACTTTACTAAAATAGATTTGACCAAACTAAACTATATTCAACTTTCAACTCAGGTGATCTCGAACTAAACCAAAATAAGTTAAACTGAACTAATGTAAAGTTCAACTCAACTCTTAAGACTTAAAACAAACTGAACTCAACTTTACTAAAGTAAATGTGAACTCAAGTCATCTCACCTCAGACTCAACCAAGCTTAACTACACTGAACTAACTCAAACTAAACTCAACCCAACCCTGACTAAACTTACAGCTGAACTCAAAGTAAACTACACTAAACTAAACCTAAACCAACTCAACCTTAAACTCAGCTCAAACCAAACTAAAGCTAAGCTAAACTAAACCCAAACCTAAACGTACAACTCAACTCCAGAAAGCTAAACTAAGCTAAAACAATCTGAACTCAAGTCATCTCAACTCAGACTTTACTAAACTAAACTAAACTCAAGACTAAACGTACAGCTGAACTCCACCTTAAACTCAAACTCCACTCAAAACTAAACTCAAAGTAAAGTAAAGTAAAGTAAAGTAAAATTACAACTCAGATTAGATCAGAAACGGTTTATTGCTAACTACGTTACACATAAACATTGTGCAATAGTATAAGAAACAATTTAAAAATATGAAAATGTAATAGAAGATATGATAAAGATATGATAAACTTAATTTTAAAAAAACATAAAAATAACTAAACATGAAATGTCAAACAGTGAACCAGCAGAAATAAAATAATCACAAACTAAAAAAATGTTTTATCTCAAAAACAACTCACATTAAACAAAATTAAGATCTAAATAGAAGTCAAACTGAAACAGATCTACAGTCAGTGGAAACATCTGAAACAGGAAGTGATGGGGGGGATTCACAGTCTGAATCACAAAATGGCTTCCTGCTGCAGCGCCACTCAATTAGAGCGAGTTTAACACGTCTTTGTCTCGCTGCAAATGACTTCATCACGGCGCCGTTAATTTACTGTGAGGCCCCGCTGGAGTTCTGAAACACTCCACAGCAGACGGCCTTTTATCTCTCTCTCTTTTCTCTCTCTTTTAGGGGAAGTATTTCAGTCTCTTTACTGCAGTAAAAGTACTAACACCACACTGGGAAAATACTCCAAAGTACAAGTCCTGTGAGACAAAACACAGGACTTTGAAGCAGGAGACTGGTGTTCGTGTCCCGAGTGTTGTTTTGAAGTCTTATGATGTTTGTGTCGTGTTTACTGTACTTACGTTACATTGTTGACGTTTATCTTAAAACATTTTGTTTGTTCTAACTTATTGCTTTTGTTGTCTAAACGTCAGAAAAGTGTTTCAGTTTTAATTATCAATGTTAACCGCTAACTGCTAACCGCTAACGTGTTCCCTGACGTCAACGAGTGAACAGGACTCATGCTGAGGATGTGTTGCTCTCTCTCACCCCTTCTCTCTGCTGCATCTGTCTCACCCATCTCCCCCTCTTTCTCCTCCATCTGCCTCCACCTCTCCTCCCCTCTTCCTCCATCTTTCTCACCCATCTCCACCTCTCATCCCGTCTTTCTCATCCATCACATATCGCCCTCCTTTAACCCCTCTTTCTCCCCCTCTCATCCCTCTCTTTCTCCTCCATCCTTCTCCCCCTTCTTCCCCTCTCCCTCCTCCATCTGTCTCACTCCATCTCCCCGTCTCTTCCTCCCTCTCTCCCCCCTCCTCTCTCTTTTCTCTCTCATAATTGCATCAGTTTATTTTTCTCTCTAATATTTGATCTGTTTTTCCTCCATAAAGTGTCTCATTAAAATTAATCACAGGCTGCATTATATCGCTACCTGCGGTGAAAAGTGACAGATTTGCCGTTCGGTGAAGGAGGCTGAGTGTGTGTGTGTGTGTGTGTGTGTGTGTGTGTGTGTGTGTGTGTGTGTGTGTGTGTGTGTGTTTCTGTGAGGGTGGGAGGGAAGTAAAAGATGGCGTCGCTCTCTGTGTTAAAATCTTCAGGTTTATTTGCTTTGTCTTTGACGTCACAAACAGATGAAAACATTTAGATTTGAAGTCTGTCGTCACAAAGTTCAATCAAACCAATATTATTTAAATGTAGTTATTTTATTTTATTCATCAAAATGACCAAATGTGGTGACGCTTTATATGAATGTTGGTGTAATAAGTGTTATTTATGTGATGCTTATTAACATGATTAAGTGTTAATAAGACAATATAAGTGTTAATAGTAACATCATTAACACTTATATTCTTTGATTATCAAATATTTATAAAAACGTATTAGACACTTAACAGTTTACAGAACGTTAATAAAAGCTTTAGTTTAAATAACTTAACTATGATGTCATTGTTAAACCTTTACTTAGCTTTTTTTAATGTTAATATTTATTTTGCATTTATTAGCTGGTAACTAAGCTCAACCAAATCCAAAATGAGAACCTTGTTACGGTGAATAAATCCTTGATTCAAATCTATAATTTACTTCAATCTTGAAGAATAAATACATATAAAATCTTTTTTTACAGGGTTGCTGGTTTAACGCCACCTCCATCGGGCAGTCTGTCTTTATTGAGTGACTTTGGTGTTTTAAAGGGTTCATTCAGATTCACTGTCACTCAACAACATAATAAAAGTGAGTGATGGAGGCAGCATTAGACCAGCAGTTCCTGTGTTCTGAGAGTAGAGTCACTGTTTGTGTGAAAGGAGTCTGGTGTAGCGTAGAAAGAGCAGAAAGGTCTGACAACAAGATAAAGAGGTGAACGTATTCTACATATGAGCGTATGGCCACAGCAGTACATTGCTCTGCTCCTCCCTGAAGAGGTACTTCATACAACCCTTTAAGAATACATTTCATCCCATAATCCCATTCAACCATGTTTTCATGATCTGGAAGTGAACAGTTTTCTATATTATAGGATAAAAAACAACATAAAACTGTCGTATCAGCAGCATTTAAAGGACTATTATTAAAATGAACTACATGCAGAAACGGAGCGATGTCAGCCCCTCTGACCGCGTGGACGTGTTTTGGGGGCTGATGATGATCAGAGAGGTTAAAACCTCCAGAGAGAGAAGAAGAGGATGCAGCAGCTTAAAGTCTGAGAGGAACCAACTGTTTAACCTCCGCTGACCTGCTGACTCTGATTAAAGGAAGATTCCAATGCTTTTTGTCCTGTCGACCTGCTGTTTGGCATCGCCAGCCTCTTAACCCCTCAACACACACACACACACACACACACACACACACACACACACACACAGGAAACACAGCCCAAAGACTCAGCAGGTGAGTGTGTGTGTGTGTTGCGTCCTGCCGTGCGACTGACCTGCTGATCGTCCGCTTCACTAATTAGCAGTTTTGTCTTTCTCACCGCTGGCAGGACAGCTCTGCCTCTGATTGGCCCGTGAGGAGGAAGTGCAAAACACACACACACACACACACACACACACACACACACACACACACACAGAGTGAGAAAAGAGCAGCTTTTGTTTTGAAGGAGATTATTTTGTCTCTTTGCGTCCATTAAAGTGAAAAAGAGGTTTTTCAGGTGAGCTCCATCTGTCCATCAGAGACTTTACTCCAGAGTGAAACATCTGGATTAAATGAAAGAAGTTTGGTCCAAACATGAACAACTCTCTTCATCCACTATCAGTGTTTTAGATGCAACGTATCCTGATACAATGATTCATGTGATATCTTATGAAAGTCCAGCAACTTGTTCCAAAGTAAAGTTCAGTCTTCTAAGTAGACTACTTGGTTAGTTTGAGGAGAATATGTTGTTTTATGCATAAAAAAAGGTATTATAGTTTGGTGGGATATCTAGAAATTACAGCGTATTATTTTCTGTAGATACGACTGCTGGATGTCAACATATTTCATATTTATGGATTATTTTTTATTATTTTGCCTTTATGCAAGCCCTGTGAAGAAAGAAGTATTATAAAAAAGAAAGGTACTCAAATCTTAATTTTTAAGACTTCCTGTTTCTAAAGCATCTACAAAATGAATCGACCGTCTTTATAAACCCCTCAGACATGTGAAGAGTTTTTATCAGCAAATATTTGGGACTGTCGGATCACAAGTTACAGAAAATTCAGACCTAACACCGGTCGTGTTACGTCATGCTGTGGCGGTTAAACATGAAGGATTTAAGTATTCATGTTAATTATGTTTGTAAAATGAACCAACAAGCTCATAAGTTTAAGTTCTGGAGGAGAGAGCGACGGTTTTGGAGGTTATTTGGAGAAAATGTGACTTCAGTATCGACTGATGCTCGTTAGAAAACAATAAATAAAACTTTAAAAAGCATAAAACACTAAAGGAGACTTTGGAGGAGAGACGGAGGAAGGGAGGAAACAGGAAAAGAAGGGAACTCTGGGAAAAAGGGAAGAAAGGAGGGAATGAAAACTTAAGGAGGAGAGGAAAGGAATCTGTTGACTTCCTCGTCTCCTTTCCTCTACGTCCTCTCTCTCTCTCTTTCCTTCCTCACCACACTGAAGTATTCATACTTTTACTGACATAATTTAAAAATAGAAAATATGAATATTTACAATAAAATATGATCAAACAAACAAACAGAACAACAGTACATTGAGTGTGTATTTAACAGATCAGAGTTCTTTGTTCATTCTGGTTTCTGAGAGGAATCTTATTGTGTTGTCAGTTAAAATATAAAATATATAAAATTATCTCATAAAGCATGTTTTTTTAGATTATTGAATTTGTTTTTTTAACCCTAAAAATATTTTCACAACAAAAAAAATCTTTCTGTTAAAAAATGTGCAGAAGTTCTTCAATAAATCACATCAATAATAAAGAAGTAAAACTAAAACCTCCGTTAGTTATTTAAACATTAATGTTTGAACTTCCTCCTGAAAAACTTTGAGCGTGTTTCCTTTCCTTCCCTCCTTCCCTCCTCTCCTCTCCCACAGCTGACTGATCAGCTGAGAGTCTGCAGACCCTCCTGCTGTCTCTTTATGAGTCTCTCTCCCCCTGTCTCCCCCCTCCTCCCCCCTCACACACACTCTCTTTCGGGGGGTTAAGTCCACAGCCCGCCGGGTGTCTCGTCGCCCTTTGTGTCGCGGGACAAAAGCTCCGTCCTCCGGTCCTTCAGAGGGACAGCGGAGCGAGGAGCGAGGAGCGAGGAGAGAGGAGACGAGCTGTGAAAAATCGAGAGAAAAATCCTCATCTGGTCTGATGTGAGTCCAGAGACCAAGACCACCACCACCACCACCATCATCATCATCATCATCATCATCATCATCATCATCATCATCATCATCATCATCATCATCTTAATCAGGAGATAACACCCAGGAGTGAAAAACTTCAGCACTTTTGTTGATTTGTAAAATAAAGATTAAATTATTATTTTAAGGTTGTGGAAATTATTTTTTGCGTTAAAACACCCGGAAAAAATCGTTGAGTTTTCTAAAAAAAAAATATTTAAAAAAAGCTTTAAATCTGACGATGAGAAAATATTTTATATTTTATATTTTATATTTTACTGTGACAACACAAGAAGTACTCAGTAAAAGTAGTAATACTACAGTGTGTATGAATACTCTGCTACTAGTAAAAATCCTGAATGTCATGAAAGTGACTCAAGTAAAAGTATAAAAGTATTATAATTCAAGTATAATTAGATACTTGAATATACTTATACAAAAGTTAAAGTACTCATAATGCAGAGTCATGTTTTTATGTTCTTAATGTGTTTCATCGGCTGGTGAAGTTGGAGGTCATGTTAATGACCTTTTAATCTGTAATAATCTTCGTTTATTGGTTGATTATATTTAGTTGTATTAATCTGAATCTGTGAAGTAACTAAAGAATATATATTTAAGAGATGTTGTGGAGTAGAAGTATACATCGTTATTACATATTTATTAGAATACATACTTTGATAGTTGAACGTCTCACTTTTCCGCTCTGAACTTCAGACGTTTCGTTTGAATGGAGATGAAAACGTGAGAAGAGTTAATCCTCTCTCTGTCCTCCGACATGTTAACAGAGAAACACCAACCCTCCAGAAACCACAGAAGAAGACTCAATGACAGCACTGCTGCTGGGGGAGGGAGGGAGGAAACAAGGAAGGGAAGAGGGAAGGAAAAGGAGGAAAGAGGAGGCAAATGTAGCATGGAAGCAAGAAAGGAAAAGAGGGAATGAAAAAGGGAGGAGAGCAAGTCATGAATTAAGGAGGGAGGGAGCGAAAAGGAGACAAGAGGAGGAAAAGGGGAAAGGTAAGGAAAGTGGGGAAGAAAGAAGAAGTAAAAGAAAGGGAAGAAGGAAGGAATGAAGAGAGGGAGGAAGTAGACAAGAAAATTTATCCTGTTCTCTTTCCTTGCACACTTCCTCTTCTCATCACATTTCCTCTCTTCCTTTCGTTTCCCCTTCTCCTCACCTATTCCTTCCTTACTTCCTCTTCTTCACCTCCTCACCTTTCCTCTACACTTCCTCTCCTCCGCTTCCTCTTCCTCTCCCTCTCCTCACTAGCACTGATGGATAACCATCTTCATGTTCTTTTCTTCTCCAGGATAAAACCTGGTGGGCGTTTTGACAGATTCCTCCACATCTTCTGTACCACAGAAGAAGAATACACCGCGGTAGCTAAACATACCTCAGCATCGGAGCGAGAGGACAAGAAGAAGAAGAAGAAGAAGAAGAAGAGATTTGGCCGTCAGATCGGTTTGATGCAGTTAAATTTACTCTCAGAAGGTGTGAAGAAGAAGTTTGGCTCTCGTCCATTAAAGCTCCTCATGATTCATGATGCATTCAAATACAGAACTCCACACAAGATTATTTAATTTATTTAAATGTAGACAAACTGAAAACTAAAGGACACCATGCTATCTTTCTTGGTTGAACAAAAGTACATTTTGTTGTTGTTTTTGAGGTACTTGTACCTGAAATATTTACATTTTTGGCTAATGTATTATACTACTCTCCACTATTGTACTTTTTATTGCACTACATTTATCTGACAACTTTAGTTAATTTGTAGATCAAAATTATTAAAACAAAATATAATGAACTAATAAATGATGTATTATTGCAGATTAAACTACCACGATGTCATTAAAGTCATTAAAATGAGCTACAATAATATAATATATACAGTATATTACTCTGCATAGGGAGTACTTTTGCTTTTGATATTTTAAGTACATTTAGATGCATATACTTAAATCCATTTTTCTTGTTACTTGTAACAGAGTATTACTAGTGTGAAGTTACTACTTTTACTTAATACAAGTTACTTTTATCTTGTGTTGGTTCTGTTGGCCCCTGTGGACTAAAGTGGTAGTGTCTCTAGCACCAGAGTCCCTTCAGAAAACCTCTCATGTTACTGCAGCAGGGTCTGAATTCCAGTGCCGGGCTGTTTATATGGCTAATGAAAAATAATATGTCACAGACAGTTTACATGCAGCTGTATGAAACATGCAGGGTGTGACTCGTTTAAATATCTTACATTTTCTCTTTCATGATGTTTAAAAGTAGGTGATTCCCCTTTCGACCAGAAATGTTAACCAAAATATGGTTTGTTTGTGATGTAACTGTCGTTATTTAAAGTTACGAGTAGGAGCTTTTATTTAGTGTTGATTCTGTCGCCCCCTGTGGACTAAAGTGGTAGTGTCTCTGATCGCCAGAGTCTCTTTAGAAAACCTCTCATGTTACAGCAGCAGGGTCTGACAGTCTGCCCCTCTCAGTCCTGGTTCTGGTTCTCCCGTGTCTCCCTTCCCTCCAGCGGGTCCAGCAAAACGTCCTGGGTCTCCAGCAGCGTGGTGTCGGTGTTGGCTCCCAGAGAGGAGAAGCTCTGCTCCTGGAGGAGGAGGAGGAGGAGGAGGAGATGCTTCCTCCTCTCTCCGGATCTCCGACTGCAGGTCCAAGGCTGCAGGTGAAGCCGGATCTGGGTCTGTCCACGGTGGACCGGTCTCTGCTGGAGGGGACCTGGGTCTGTCCACGGTGGACCGGTCTCTGCTGGAGGATCTGGGTCTGTCCATGGTGGACCGGTCTCTACTGGAGGACCTGGGTCTGTCCACGGTGGACCGGTCTCTGCTGGAGGGGACCTGGGTCTGTCCACGGTGGACCGGTCTCTACTAAAGGATCTGGGTCTGTCCACGGTGGACCAGTCTCTGCTGGAGGATGTGGGTCTGTCCACGGTGGACCGGTCTCTGCTGGAGGGGACCTGGGTCTGTCCACGGTGGACCGGTCTCTGCTGGTTCAAGACCAGATAAAGGTTCCTCACACTAACTTTAAATAAATAATCTTCCATCACTGTAGATTTCAGCCGACAGCTGATTATTATTCTATAATCCGTCTCTTTAAAAGCAGCTACGTGATCTCAGTTTGGAGGATTCTCTCTCGTCCTCTTCAGAGTAAAACACAAAGAAACTCTCTCAGCGAATCTCTCCAAACTTTTGTTCTATTTCTAGTTCAGTTCAAACTCTCGCCATGAATTTGAATAATCATCTTCGTGTGTAATCACAGCCGACGGCTCAGACTAAACTCTGATGTTTCATTCCGTTTGGTTCCCAGCAAGAAACCCCCCCCAAAAAAACGTCCCTCTGCAGGATTTACGATGACCTCTGCCCCCCCCCCCCCGAAGGAGGAACGACGCCGCGCTCCAACACACACTCATCCATTAAGATCCGATATCAGCCCGACACACATCTACAATCCAACCTGAAAGTGAACACTGAGAGGTTGCTCTCCTCTTTCCTCCAGTCTCAACACGTCAATCAACACACTGCAATTAGCTGAACACACACACACACACACACACACACACACACAGCTAAAACAGAGATGTCATTGGACGACCTGTTCACACCAACCGACTGAAAACAGGATCAATGTTCACGTAACAAAGAAAATAGCAGCGTTAAGTGACGTTAAAGTGAAACTCTGTTCAATATTTCCTCTGGTTGTATAGAAGTCTATGAGAAAATGACTCTGCTTCTCTC
>NW_022280037.1:12513413-12518624 GCF_004355925.1 Anarrhichthys ocellatus
AGGCAGACAGAGAGACAGACAGAGAGACAGACAGACAGACAGGCAGACAGAGAGACAGACAGATAGACAGAGAGACAGACAGACAGACACACAGAGAGACAGAGAGACAGACAGACAGACAGACAGAGAGACAGACAGACAGACAGGCAGACAGGCAGAGAGACAGACAGAGAGGCAGGCAGACAGACAGGCAGACAGACAGGCAGGCAGACAGAGAGACAGACAGAGAGGCAGACAGACAGACAGACAGACAGGCAGACAGAGAGGCAGACAGACAGACAGACAGACAGACAGGCAGACAGGCAGAGAGACAGACAGAGAGGCAGGCAGACAGACAGGCAGACAGACAGACAGGCAGGCAGACAGACAGGCAGACAGACAGACAGACAGACAGACAGACAGACAGACAGAGAGGCAGACAGACAGACAGACAGACAGACAGACAGACAGAGAGAGAGGCAGACAGACAGACAGACAGACAGGCAGACAGAGAGACAGACAGACAGAGAGGCAGACAGACAGACAGGCAGACAGAGAGGCAGGCAGACAGGCAGACAGACAGACAGACAGACAGACAGAGAGGCAGACAGACAGAGAGACAGACAGACAGGCAGGCAGACAGAGAGACAGACAGACAGAGAGGCAGACAGACAGGCAGACAGAGAGGCAGGCAGACAGAGAGACAGACAGAGAGACAGACAGACAGGCAGACAGAGAGACAGACAGACAGACAGACAGACAGAGAGACAGACAGACAGACAGACAGACAGACGGGTCAGCCCGGGCAGACGTGACCCCGTCAGCTCCATCTGCAGTCGTCCTCCATGTTTAGTCTCATCATATATTCTGACTGTATATATATATAGAGACACATATAGACGCACACAGACTGAGTGCCAGCAGCACTGAGGCCTCCTCCTTCACCTCCATCTGTCTCCTCCTCCTCCCTATCACCCCCCCCCCCCCCCCCCCCCCCCCCCCCCCCACACACACACATCTCCCCATGTTTGACTTACAGCCAATAGGGGGAGGAAGGGAGGAGAGAGAGAGAGAGAGAGAGAGAGAGAGGGGGGAGGGAGGGAAGAAGTCAAAAAGAGCAAGAAAATTCAACAAACAGAGATGAAAATGAGAAAACAAATCATTATAACACTGAATGTATTAAATATGTTTAGAACTCAAATAAAAGACTTTGTAAATTAAACTGCACAACTGATCTCAGACCAGGTGAGACAGTATGACACTACATGACAATGAATAGCTTTACTCGACCACAAGGAAAGAAATGTGAATTCACTTTTTAATCTAGCAGAAAAAATATAAATATGATCAGATTTAAGAGACGAAGAAGAAGAGAAATGAAGAAACAATCCTATTAAATGTCCTCAGTCTGATAGTAAAAGCAATTAAAGTGGCGGAAAGTTGTGCTTTGTGTTATGATGAACCTTTTTGTGTGCAGACACTTCCACTGCTTTCAGTGCTTACTCAACTTATTGTTCAACAGCTTTTTCCTGGCTCAGTTCCATCTACTGACACTTCGGCTGCTTTCATTTCTTCCACTTCAACTGCTTTTACTTGCAACTTGCTAATTTGTTTACATTAAAATGTAAAATGTAACTGCCAGAACCTAAATTTCAACCTTCAGCTGTCACACACAAACCCTTTCAGTGTTTTTTCATTAAACTCCAACTCACAACATAGTTTGGACTGTTTGCTTTTCACAACTACACCATTTATATATTTATATATTTCTATATCTGTGGAATGATGTTAGCCAGAAGATATTTTTGTGTTGTTTTGTGTCTCTTTTTAGTTGTTGAATGTGTCTTTGCCGTCATTTGTTTCTCTTTATGTTTCTTTTTTGTCTGTTTGTAGTTCTTTTATGTTTCTTTGAGGTTGTTTTGTGTCTCTTTGCGTTGACATTGTGGAGGTGAAGGACAAGGGGACACTTTGCTCAGCAGGCCCGTTCAGTACCGTGCAGTATGTGACGAGTTGGGAGGAAGAACTTGTCAGCTGATGTTTAGTTAGAAGTTATCCTTGAATTATGGATTTCCGTGGATGTTATGAGGAATTAAGGCGAGGAGGGAAGAGGGAGGAAGAGAGAAAGATTGAGGACATGAAGAATGAAAACAAGCAATTGGATATTACAGAGAAAGGTGGAAAGGAGGCGAGGACACACGTGATGAAGGAGGGAGGGATGTAGGAAGCGAGGGAGTGTTGGAGGTATATTTAGGAGCGTGACAGATTGTGTTTGAGTCTCTCCGTCTTTTTATCTGTCTGCTCCCATCAACACCTTTTATTGATAGATGAGGAGGAAGAGGAGGAGAGAGACGAAGAGGAGGAGGTTATTTTTTAACGTCCCGTGTGATCCTGAAATTCCTGTTTGCACGAAGCTTCAGGTCGGTGTTTGAACACAACAGACAGAGTCACTGTGAGGGAGAACAACTGTGTTGTTTTTGTGTGTACTGTCCCTTTAAGAAGGCGTCTGATTGGACAAACAAGTGGCGATGAATCGATGCACAAAACGACACAAAACGACTTTCAGTTTAATGTCCGTCAAACCAGATGCACCATCTTCATCATAATCATCACCATCATCATCTGAATACTATCTCACAGTATTCTTTAACTTCAGTAAAAGTAGTAATACGACAGTGTACAAGTACTCTGATGAAAGTCAAAGTCCTGCAAGTACAAAAGTACAAAGTATCAGCATAAAAATAATTCAAGTAATCAAAGTAAAAGTATTTATTATGCAAAATAATACATATTATAATATAACTATTGTTGGATTAATGTGTTCAGCACTTCAATGCAGCAGTTATTTATATACTGCAGTAAATATCATTCATGAGTTGATTATATATTTTTTAATAATCTTAATCTGCAAAAGTAACTAAAATTATCAAATCAGTGTAACTAGAACAATGCTTGAAAATACAAATGCCTTTTATAATTACATTTTTGACCATAAATTCCACATTGATTATAATCTAAAATTGAAATGATCGAACAGGAACTGAGTTGGTTTCTTCCATCTTTAACTCTTTATGAAGACAAATAAATAAACGATGTTTATTTGTGAGGGATGCACTTCCTTTTCTATATGATATCTACTTCTCTTTGATTGTGAATATATTTATGAGTTTATAAGTTTATTTGCTAAAAATGTTTTGCACCTGAAATGAAAGAATGAATGTTATTTGTAATGGTTCAAGCTGCCTGCAGTTTTATATCATTTATTCTAAGCTAAATATCTTTGGTCAGACAACAGAATCGAAGACGTCAAGATATGCCTCAGCAAGTATTTTCTTTAATTAATCACTATTTTCCAATGTTTGAATATATAATATATATAATCCATTAAAAAATCTAGACTGAAAACTATTGGACTCCAATATTTCTTCAACCAGAGATCAGCTACGTTAAGCCAAAAGAATGTAAGCGGTGCAGTGTTTTCATATGTGAAATCATAAATGTGATTTGTGACCTGGAACTGAGAGGGCATGAAAACAAACTAAACCATGATCAGGGTTTTTAGAAACAATCTGTCACTCTGACGTCTCAAAACTCAGCACATAAAACTAAATCCTGGCTGCACACCAGCGTGGAAGTATGTTCTAGTTTCATTCGGGTCAAGTGACCCTTTAACAAAGGGAGTGAAACAAGTCAGATTTATGAACTGTCTGTGTTTCTACAACCTCACCTGAACCCTCTCCACAGGTTTTCATTGTGAAACTCAGGATTTTAAAGTCTTTCTCAACAGTTTATTACAGCAACAACAACGCTTCTCTGCCAAGCTTTTATTTTGAAATTGATCACTGATAACCTTTGTTTTTCTGTCATCGTTGAATCCTCTCCCTCGTTTTCTGTCTTCCTCCACAGAGAGAGTCTGTGGATCAGCAGCAGGATTATGGAGCTTCACACTGAAGCTCTTTGTTGAAAAACCCAAATATCAGTTTGCCTCCTCGGTTACGAGACGACTTCACTAATCTGCTGCTAAGTGGATAAGTAGCTCAGGTGATGTCTGCCACCGGAGTCCAGCGTTTAGTAGTACTACTAGTAGTAGTAGTAGTGCACACCTGGTACTTTAGTGGGTCACTGTGATTTGTTGGTGATCTATTGTGATATCAATAAGCTCCACAGTGGAAAATGTTGACTGTTGTCTGTTTTCTTAAAAGATACTTTTTTACTATTCATTTTCAAAACAAAGTACTTGATAATTAATAATTTTACTTTGAAATTGGTATATAAAGTTGTTAATGATATTGTATTCATAGTATTGCATTTACATTAATTATTATACTATTATTAAATGTTATTATTATTATATTGTTATGCATTATTATTAATTGTTCTTTTCATAATTATAATTGTTTTTTATTATTATATCTGCAGTGCTGATGTAAGTACTACAGTAAGTAAAATGTAAAAATGTAAAATAAATACATTTTTAGCAGTAAAAGTACTACTTATAAAATATGTACAATACATTAAATTATTAATTCATGTTACAGTTGATAAATGTGGAGTCTCAAACTAAAACTCAACGAGCATCACAAAATTCTTCAAAGTTAAGAAATGAACTGTTATACTGACTCGATTGTAAACTTTTATTCTTATTTTAATTAAAGAAAACCCTAATAAATGCTTAACAAATTGTCCATAAAAGATATGTATGTGTTTAGATTTTAGTGTTTCGGCAAGTTGAATAAATACTAAATAAATAAATAACTCCAACGCCTGAGTGTATCTATGAGTACTTCCTGTCTTTATTATACACAGTACTTTTGTACAATACAATCAAACGTTCTCAGACATTAGCTGTTAATGTCAGGATCCCTGTCAGACCAGACACCTCCCATGGCCACACAGCTGCAGCCACTCCAGCCGATTACCTCCTGCAGACTGACACACCAGACTCAGGTCCCACTAACGCTTCCCCTGACACTATATAAACTCTGGTCCTGCAGTCTGGGGTTGTCAGGTCGTACCGTCTTTCACCCGCTTCAACCCCGTTGCAGCTTCTGCCTCAAGTGCCTGCCTCCGGTGTCCGGCGGTCCGGGAATCCCCCGTGCCCTCCGTTGTGTTAACGGACTATACACCGCCGCTCTGCCCTCCGTTGTGTTAACGGACTACACACGTCGTCAAGCTGCCAGCCCTCCGTTGTCGAGCCACAGGACATCACGCCGTCAAGCTGCCAGCCCTCCGGTG
>NW_022280037.1:12518634-12527284 GCF_004355925.1 Anarrhichthys ocellatus
ATCTGCCTACTCTCTGGTGTCGGACCACAGGCTCCACACCTTCCTGTCTTCCTTACTCTGGCTAAATAAAGTCTGTTTCACCGTACTCTGTCTCCTGTGGTCTTGCTATTGGGTCCTAACCGTGAACTCCCGTGACAGTTAATCTTGTGGCCACTCGGCTCTAATTATTTCCCCGCTGTAATTAGTCCGTGTTCAGCCTCCACATATAACAATGATGGAACATGAAAAATGACTCAAAATGAATACGAAAATGTAATTAAGTTTCAGTGTGCGGACTCTTCAGAGAGAAAGAATACAATTTAGTTTGTGTGGAGAAAAAGGCTTTTAAAACACTCGTCAAGCTGTTTGTGTGTCAAACTATTCGATTTTATGTATTTAATATCAATTAAAGAGGAGAGACGATCCAGAATAAGATGCTTTCTTTCAGACAGGTTCAGTGAAAAGAACTGAAAGTAAATGTATTCGTCTACATTTCAACTGATTTTATTCTGTTGGGGAGAAAACAGCACGACGGTGTTACTTTAAATGACATTTCTCTGGCTGCTGGAAGATTCCTACAATAGGCGGAAGAGGAACTCTGATGTTTTACTGCAGTAAAAGTACAAATGCCACACTGTGAAAATACTCCACTACCAGTAAAAGTCCTGCATTCAAAACTGAAGTAAAAGTACGTAAGTATTATCAGCAGAATGTACTTAAAGTAAAAGTAGGAACATGCAGTAAAAATGTTGCTTGTTTCAATATTATGTATGTAATATAAACTGTTCGTATGATATCTTGGGAAAAGTTACTTTTTTTTTATGCATTTTCCTACAAAAGTCCAGCAAAACGTGTCAATTTCAGCTCGCTGCATGAAAAATTCTTTCTTCACAGGAAACTACTTCGTTAGGTTTAGACAACAAAAGTACTTAGGTTGAGACAACTAAACTACTTAGTTAGGTTGAGACAACAAAAGTATTCAGTTACATTTATGAAAAGATTATTGTTTTGGTTAAAATAACTACATAAGTTATGTGACGAATAAATAAACGTTGACTTTTTGTTCCTCACGGGGAAAGAACAGCAGTTTCACGGCTAGATAACATTATTTTTTTGAAATTATAGCTACGAATGCTGGATGAGACCAGCTTGCCCAAAGTGTAGTTGTTTTGTTGCGTAAACCGAAATGTGCCCAACCAAGATGAACCCTGAACCTAAGTAAGATCGTTACATTCTTCCTAAGCCTGACGATCGTTTTGTTGCCTAAACTTAACTCTGCATAGCTATTTTATGATAGTTTTGCTGAACATAACTTAGAACATGCTCCTCTGAGGTCTGATACTGGGAGTCTGTATGAGACGCATGTGTTGAAGTACAAGTACCTTGAATTAGTACTTAAGTAAATGTACTTAGTTACATTCCAGCACTGATGGTAAAAAAAGAGCTGCTGAAATGAAAGCCACTTCGTCACAAACTGTTGTTTTTCTTCAGCTTACATGCAAAAAACACACGACAGTCACATCATACGGGAGGAAGTACACCTCCACCTTTGCTGTTGCCTAGCAACAGAGATGGCGACGTGCACGTGTACCTGACCCGCAGGTGTTGAAGAGGACGAGACTTGTGCGGAGGCGTCGCCACAGTTTATCTCCCGCTGAATATGTAACTTTGTTTGTTTTTTCTTTGTTTTCATTTTCTCTGTTGTGTGTTTACCGACGATGTCGTCGACGGCGACGTTGCTCATTTCGTCTGACCTACTCATCCCTTTGTTTTTATGCTTCAGCTAAAGAGGTACTCCACTGTCTCCCTCTCTCTCTCTCTCTCACACACACACACATACACACACACACACACATATGAAGACCTGCTGTGATGTATATATGAGGCCTCAGTCAGGGCCGGGGGTTAATAGCTGAGCTGTCAGTTTGACGTGCATACCTGTGTGTCTGTGTGTGTGTGTGTGGGGGGGGGGGGGGGGGTGTGTTAATAATAGCTTGCTAGCTGTCATTGCAGATGAAGGGTGTGTGTCAGGAAAGCTTTAAATGCTCCTCATCAACCGGGTCGACACACAAAATGACAGATCGCGTGTGTTAGCATGTGTTAGCATTCGTTAGCCTTTCCTATGAAGAGCTTACATGAACATAAATGTGTTTGTGTGTGTGTGTGTGTCGTGCTGAGCAGAAAAGCAGTCCGTGTCAAACTACCTAGCATGCCGCATGAATGGCCTGACTCTCTCTCTCTCCCGGCGCTATTATAAAAGCGAGAGCTGAAATATTATTATTCTGCTGTTATTAAGCTGCACCTACATGTCAAGTTTGAATCATTAGCTTCTCCCTCAGAAAAAACACAGAAGACTCGATTCACACAAAACACCTGAAATTACGCTTTTCATCACAAAAACATAATTTGTCTCTGAACAAATGTTCCACTTCTTTTAATTCTTAAACTGAACCTGAAAGTTTTAAGACATGAAGGTGTCTTCCTCCTCCCAACCTTTATTCCTTCCTTTACTACCTTCTTTCTCTTTTTACTGATGTGAACACAGAGCAGGCTGAAAAACACTTTTTAATTAAAAGGTAAAAGACGGACTCTTCAGAGGGTGTTTTATTTTTTATGTGTAATTGAGACCATTCATGATAAATGAGGGTAAAAGTTTAATTTAAAGGGTTTTAAAGACGTTCAAAATTACCAAACTCGACATCCGGATGACAAAAGCCGGGCAAATATATACAAATATATATATATATATATATAGCAGAAACAGCGTCATGTGACTTAAATGTTCTCTAAGTCAGAATTCATTCCATGATCTATTCAGCTCATCAACTCTTTATTAAGAAAAAACACCTCAAGCGAACGTAAATAAATTTGTTCGTTGAGGAAGTTTTATGGAATTCTTTCTGTTTCTAAACCGTTTCTAAACATGGCTAATAGAACGGGTTTACATGCACACTAGTATCCTGGTTTTGAGTCTCATCTTGTTCTTGCTATCCGACAAAAGTGGTACAATCAAATACTTGAAGGTGCACATTCTTGGTTGATGACTTTGTAACATGAGTTTACCTCAAGATCGCTTAAGGATTAAATAGTTACTGCTGTGGTCTCATCTCCAGCATTCGTAGCAATACCTACGAAAGCTAACGTGCTGTAAAAGGAAGCATAAAACGAGAAGTCAATGTTCATTTATTTGTTACGTAACTTGAGTACTTTAGAAACGACACTTCGGTTGTCATTTTAACCGAAAAGATGATCTTTTTCCTGTTGTATTCTGTGAAGATGGAAATTTATTTTGAAAAGACTGTATTCATGTAACGAGACACGTGTGGCCGGACTTTCGTTCAAACTGTCGTACAAAACGCACGAAAAATGAGGAGTAACTTTTCTATAGATATCATACGAGCCGTTGTTTGAGGAAATGTTGATTTTTTTTGCTGCTCGATCAAAATGTCAAGCTCATGGATCAGTACCTGAAGTTGCGCCACCATCACCGAACACTTTGGGTCAGAACTCGCAGTGGACGTTCAAGCTCCTCACAGGATGAATCCAGTGGATTTGGGTGACGCCTGATTGTTGTAGTAGCGCCACCATCAGGCCAAAATTGGCGCAAAAAAAAGATCAACATTTCTTGAGCAGACGGCCGGGAGAACATTGCTGCTCTCCAGGAGGATTAAGAACGCTCCATGAACACAAGTCATGACTCAAGTGTTCTTCCAGTGAGGGTCCAGGCATGCAGGTCTGAAAGGGATTCAGCATTTTTGCAGTCCTCCGTGGATAAACCACAAACTCGTGACCCTCCACCAGGATTTGCTACTGTTTCCCTGTCAGAGCGTTTGAGCAGCAGCTCGTCTAAAAACCCTCCGACTCCTCCCGCGGAGCCCCGTGGAGCCCCGGAGCAGCCGGTGTCAAAGTAAGCCGTCAGCCGGATGAATGGCCTGCAGCCTTTTGTTCTCCCCAGCTATTAAGAAAGACCACGCTGAAATATTATTATTCTGCTGCTCCGAAATATGTCAGATTAAATCGTTACCTTCGCTGAGCCGCACACAAAAGGCACAAACACTAAAGCACTTTACGGGCCCCAGTCCAGGATGTTTTTTGGAGTTTTCTGAAATATTATTATAAAACCATTGTTAAACTGCTCGGCAACATGACAGCTTAAATCATCACCTTCAGTGGCGGAAAAATAAAAGGCGCACATGTGCTGCCGAGATTTAAGTGAAACAGCGGAGTAATTTGGGCTTTTTTATTTTATTTTTTTTGAATCGCCACCAACAGCAGGTTGTGCGACTGCATAACCCGAGCGAACCCGCCGTCGCCACACACCAGCCTGTCTGTCCATAAATAATAACAGTTCGGGCTTTTAATGTGTCAGAGAAGGAACAGGACAAGGCCTCCGTCTCTTCAGTCACAATGAAAACGCATTTGAAAGCATCCAGCATGTGGAACTATTGAAAGAGAATGTTGGCGATGAAAAAAGGGAATTTTTAACAATTGAAGAGAGAGAGAGAGAGAAACACAGTCTGGTTACTGGCTTTGTTCAAATTAGATGACAAAAAAAGTGGATTAAACAATCATCTGAAGTTGGTTACACCTGCAGCAGCTAACTTAACCTCAGTGTGCTTCAAACTAACTAGTTCATACGAAGCGTCGTCTGAATGTCCAGACTGTGGGAACACTTTCTCTCTTTGCAGATGGTCTCATCAAGCTTTCGTAGCTATACTACGAAAAGTAATGCGCCGCAAGTCTTAGATATCCTACAACATTTGTTTTCATATGTTATCCACATAATCTGAACGAGGACGTATAAAGACCTGTAAATCACACACAGGGTGGAGGGGAGACCGATTCCCTGAAGAAAAGTAGGTTCTAGATGAAACCCATGGAATATAAAAGGGTTCTCTCAGTGGATCCCCCTGGGTGTGTTCTAGATAAAACCCTAGGAATATAAAAGGGTTCTCGGTGGATCTCCCTGGGTGGGTTCTTGATGAAACCCATGGAATATAAAAGGGTTCTCAGTGGATCTCCCTGGGTGGGTTCCAGATGAAACCCATGGAATATAAAAGGGTTCTTGGTGGATCTCCCTGGGTGGGTTCTTGATGAAACCCGAGGAATATAAAAGGGTTCTCGGTGGATCCCCCTGGGTGGGATCTGGACTAAACCCTTGGAATATAAAAGGGTTCTTGGTCAAAACACCTGAGTGGGATCTAGATGAAACCCATGGAATATAAAATAGATATTGCTTGAAGCAGGTGTGGGTTCTAGATGAAACCATTGGAATATAAATGGATTCTCAGCAGAACCTTATCTGGTTCTAGTCAGCACCTTTATTTGGTGACACAATGGATGGAAACACTTGGACACACAGGAGTTTTCAGAACGTTGTTGGGATGTTTTATAACCTTTTTTGCTCTTTAGTTGGACGCTCAGCTCTCCTTCATGTTTCTGGGCCCATAAGTCAGTTGTAGGTACACTTCATATTACCTTTGGCTGGACTATTCCTTTAAAGCTTGTATTTTGCACTCTCGGTGTTCTTGGTTGTGTTTCCAGCAGCATGTTTTTTTGACATGAATAAATCTGGAACAAAAGGAAACGGTTCATGTGATTACTCTGGATGCTTGGTGTTCCGACTCAGCAAGACGCTCGGGAATGAGTTTGAATGCAGTTCGGAGCAGAAAGGCTCAGAGTTTCCTGCAGACACGTCCGCAGTGACACTCACACAGAGAACACGGGAAATTACCACAGTTGGCACATGCTGCATTTTCCAATACAGCTGTCTCTGTGTGAGCCAAGTTCTCTAGTGGGAGCCGTGTGTCCAACTGGCCACTCAACAATAAACTCATCGCCCGTCAATCAGCCAATCACTAACAAATGTCACCTTGTTTTCAGCTGCACACGCTCAGTACCTCTCTTCTTCTGGGGGCTTCTCACTGTCACTTTGTGCTTTTCAAACTGCCAGAAAGCAGCAATAGCAAGCTTTGTTCTTTAAATGAACCATACTGGTGTTTATTTGTGGACCGTCATCCAAAGATTACTGAAGCTTTTTAGATTGACAAACTCATTTTTTCTCTGATACCTTCCAGCGGTTTGGTTCGGTACAGTGTGACAATCGACAGGCAGACACTGAGAAGTTATAACAGCGCTGGAGGTGTGATGTGAAAGAGAGAAAACATTTTCCTTTCCATCATTTAAGAAGATAATTATCTATTGCCAGACAGCCTTACAACCTCAGCAACTGTCAAAACAGGAGGACACAATAGCACATAAATGTGCAGTAAATACGTAACTTATGAGTAAATATAAATAAATAATAAAATAATGTATTGATTCAAATCAGTAGTGGAGGAAGTATTTAGACCCTTTACTTAAATATAAGCACTAATAGCACACTGTAAACGTACTTAAAGTACAGTAAAAGTAGTAGACAAATGGTAAGAAATGGTGTCACAATAACCCAGAGCGACACCTTTACGATGTTTGTTATTATTACTTTATTACTAATACAATAACACTATTAACATTATTACTCACAGATTAACATATCACATCTGGAGCCAGCTAATTTTATTGTTTTTACACGAAAAACAATTCTCAAAGTAGTTGCCAAATTATTTTCTTAAAATCAATTGATCAATTAATGACTTATGTTTAGTCTGCGAAAATTACATTTGTAAAGTAACTGAAACTGTGAGACAAATGTAGTCGTTTAAAAGGTGAAATATGATTGTACAATTTGAATACAGTACTTGAGTAAATCTCCGTAGTTACTTCCCCCACTCATACCGATAGATGTGTATGGGTCCCGTCAGATTACACGAACAATTGAATATTGCAGCCATTTTACTCATGAAACTGGACTGGGTTGCATCAGTAAAACTCAAGAGATGTCGTAAATAGCAAAGACTTCAGTAAAACATCTGTAGCGCTGTCCAACACATCAACGTATGTCTTTGATGTATAATTACAATGGTATCTCTCATTTAATGTCAAACAACAGTTACATGACTAAAACATTCGAAAACACAATCTAACTAATCTCCTGACATTTACCTCGTCTCTCCTCACTGATGCTGCCTCAGAATTATCAGATGTGTTGAAACGTAAAAACTTTTCCTCTCCAACTCCTCCGGTGAAAACGTGACAAACGGTGAACATTATAGCAGCAAAAGCTGTCAGCAGACTTAATTAATCACACTGATTTGGTGCAGCAGAAGTACAGCGATTTGAAAGATTGCGGTGCATTCGAGGAGTCTTCAAGAGGAAGTTTCAGATGGTGAAAGTGCAGATTTATTTAATTTTTTCTCTCTTTCAAATGCGGGAGAGAGCCGTGCTCACATTAGTGATCACATTTACATTTTACACTTCAATCATTTCAACTGATGGAGTTATAAAAAGGGGGTCAACAGCAGGAGGAATTCTCAGATCAACATTAGTGGTGAAGGAAGGTTTGTTCGTACATCAGAAAGAGGAGGGAGATACTAAACAAGTCCAGATTAAGAGAAGATCAGCTTGGGGTCAAAAGTCAAAAGAAGCTAGGTGAAGAGGAGGAAGACCATGGATGGATGACTGAAAGAACCTACCGGTCCAGGGGCCCAAAATGTCAGGGGCCCTCATGGCTTTCAGCTACACAAACCTAATAGGACATGTACCAACGAGGAAGAGACACGAAATGACCACGAAGAAACACAGAATGATGACAATGAGACACGAAACAACCAACAAAACACCTGGAAAGAGACACTAGGAGACTCGGCTATGAAAAGGGGAAAAACAACCACAAAGAGACACAAAGCAAACACAAATAGATAAAAGAAATTACTACATAAAAGACCAAAACTACAAAGAGTTAAAAAAAACGCCACAGAGACGGGTTACGACTACAAAGAGAAACAAAACAGCACAAAGAGAGGTCAAACTACTACAAAGGTTTTGTGTCTTGATCCTGTTTTGAAGCCACGTTTCCTCTAAGAACAGCTCCTGTGATTTCTTATTGTTCGTGAATTTTCCTCCGAAAGTCACGTGTCAATTTCCTCTCGTTAGATTAATACAGTCCATTTCAAAATGATCGGACGTGGTGCTACTTATGTGGGGAAGTTGTACGTGACAAAATAAATCAACGTTGACAAGAACAGCGGAGTCCTGGGAGTCCCGATTGGTCTACGGAAGTATGTGACATCATGTTAAAGACAGCGTTGGTCATCCTGTGAACACAGAAAGATCACGTGGACTTTACAAATCATCTAGCCGAAGAACCAAACCCAGCGTTGAACTCAGTAGTAGCTAGCGGCACTCGCTAGAAGACGCTACGTCTGGAGAGAAAGTCTCAGAGTCCTCAGCACTGACAGCAGCTTGTTTACTTTCAATATCATCTTTAATCCATCAATAATTCAAATCCAATGATATACAATATATGAATATGCTGCCGTACTTAAATTTCATTTTGAATATTTGTAAGACAGTATTTATACACTGTGGTAGTACTACTTCTACTGAAGATAAAAAAATAACATATCTGAGTACTTCTTCTCGGACAGCTTGTGAAACAGTCTCCCAGTCTGACCATGAGCTGAACCAGCAGCCTCACTAGTGCCCTGAAGCTGTGTGTGTGTGTGTGCGTGTGTGTGTGTGTGTGTGTGTGTGTGTGTGTGTGTGTGTGTGTGTGTGTGTGTGTGTGTGT
>NW_022280037.1:12527294-12528783 GCF_004355925.1 Anarrhichthys ocellatus
TGTGTGTGTGTGTGTGTGTGTGTGTGTGTGTGTGTGTGTGTGTGTGTTTAAGGCCCACACACACACACACTATGGTCCTGAACACCTGCTGCCCTCTAGAGGCCGATGAGTGACGGGTCACAAACCTCCGTTTAACACCGGAGGACTCAAACCGACGGCCTGGCTATTGTTCGTTTACACACAATCATTTCATGAAGTAAAGTCGATTGTTTTCATTTTGTTTTATTTGTGTTTTTTTCATCAGCTGACTGAAGCTTTG
Organism: Anarrhichthys ocellatus; assembly: GCF_004355925.1. Classification (NCBI taxonomy): domain Eukaryota; kingdom Metazoa; phylum Chordata; class Actinopteri; order Perciformes; family Anarhichadidae; genus Anarrhichthys; species Anarrhichthys ocellatus. Next base: position 12,527,554 of record NW_022280037.1, read on the forward strand.
ACATCAGCTGGAACAATGATTTAATTTGTCGGCTTCAAAAGAAATCTGAGCAGAAAATGTTTGTTATGAAGTTTTATTGTTGATATGTTTACACCACAGAGCAAAATCATACACGAGTATTATTTATTCATGTTTTTAAGAGCTTCTATTCACCTTTTAGACTCTTATAGAGTATTTATAGAGTATTATATAACATTTATATACTAACTAATGGTAATTAAAGTGAAGAAACACTAAGACAACAACTATAAAGTTGAAATAAATCTGTTTAAAATTCCTTTTTAAACTAAAAAACTAAAAAAAGGAGATGAAGAGGAGCAAAGAGGAGGAGGAGAGCATGAAAGGGAGGATGTGAGGAAGATGGAGAGGAGAGATAGGAAGGATGGGAGAGGAGACGGTGGCAGCATGAAGGAGAGATGAAACAAGGAGAGGTGAAGAGAAAGGAGGTGGGCAGAGGAGAAGCAAGAGGGAGAAGAAGAGGAAGTGAGGATTCACGGAGGAGGAGAGGGAGTAAGAGGAGAGGAAAGTAGGAAATAAGGTGGAGAGGGGTTAAGGGGTGAGTATGAGGAGGTGGAGGAGGAAACATTACAAGGATGGGGAGTGATTTCAAAGGAGGAGAGGATGAGGTGCAAATTGAGGAGGAGTAGGGAAGGAAGAAAGCAAAGGAGCAAGATGAAGGAAAGGAAGAAGAAGTGAGGAATCAGTGACTCCATCTCTCTCTTTCTCTGAGACCTCCTTCCACCCTCATCTCCCCCTTCCACCCCACTTCCCTGCTCTCCTTTCTCCCCTTTTCTCCCCATCATCTGGTCTATTTTTCCTTTTTCCTTCTCTTTTCTCATCCCTTCTTCTCCTCTCTCTATCTCCATTCTTCCTCTGCCTCACCCCCTCTCTCTCCTCCTCCCTTCTCCCTCTCCTCCCCTCTCTCCATCTCTCTCCCTCTCTCCCCTCTCTCCCTGTTTCTCCCTCACTTCCATGCATCCACTCTCTCTCTCTCTTTATCACTTTCCCCTCCCTTGTTTCCTCCCCCTCTTTTCATGCCGGTCTCTCTCTTTTTGTCTCCCCCTCTCTCCTCCTCTCCCCTCCCTCCTGTTTCCCTCCATCTCCACCTCTCTCTCCCCATCCATCTCCTCCCTTGTTTCATCTATCTCTCCCCCTGTCTGTCTGTCTCTCCCCCCCCCCTCCCCCCCCCCCGTGTCCCCCTCTCAGTCGGGGTCCTGTATTGTCCCGGTC
>NW_022280037.1:12529183-12532404 GCF_004355925.1 Anarrhichthys ocellatus
GACCGGGACAATACAGGACCCCGACTGAGAGGGGGACACGGGGGGGGCCCCCGGGGGGGGGGGCCCCTCCCCCCCCCGGCCCCCCATCAACCCCCCCCCCCCCCCCCACACCACCACCTCCCCCACTGAGGCCCTCTAAGTTTGTTTAAGAGATTGAGGGTCCAAAGAAAGAGACAGAAAGAGAGAGGGACGGAGAGAAAGCGTCCGCCCATTAAGGTAATTATATAGAGCCAGTGTTCCCGTGAGGGCCCTTAATTGATGTTAATGTTTGTCTAATTGGGAGGGGGGGGGGGGGGGGGGGGGGGAGGAGGGGGGGGGGAGGCAGAAAGAAGGAGGTGAAGGTCCTCCTCAAAAGGTCCTTCTTCCTCACAGGACAAGGAGCACTTTCCAGTCCTCCCTCCTCCTCTCTTCTTCTCTTCTCTCTGTCGTTCACACCTTCCCACAATGGCTGTCACCTCCAGCTTTCTCACATTACCTTTTTCTTAACCCCCCCCCCCACCACCTCTCCTCCCCCGTCCTCCCCCGTCCTCCCCCCGTCCTCACCCCCTCTGGGCAACAGAGCGAGCTCTCACAGATCGCCGAGGCCTCAAACTGCTGGATTAAAGTGCATCAACACGACTAAACAAGAAGAAACTAAAGCAAACAAGTAAAGGCTCAGTCCACCCAAAGTACAGGAAACATGGGAGGAAGTACTGTACTGTAGTACAAGTACTAATACCACACTGTACAATACTCTGTTACAGTAAAAGTACTAATACCACAGAGTAAAACTCCTTTGTTCCAGTAAAATGTTCCTTCAGTAACAGTATGTGAGTACAACCAGTACAATGTAGTTAAAGTAGTCAAACTGTGAGTACTATTCTATCATTAGAGGGTTTTTACACGTGTTTCAATGTAAAGCAGGATTTTACTGTTTGTTCTGTATCAAGTTCTTTGGCTGCGTTCCTTCATTTTACAAGAAGATGACATGAAATAGAGAAAAGTCTGAGTAACTAAGAATAACTTCATATCTCTGTTGAGCCCTGAAAACTGAACTGAAGAAAAACTCATCTTTCTAAAAACATTTCACCTTTTTACTCACAATAATCCACAAGAACACAGTTCATGTTGGGACTACTTTCTATCAAAACCAGAATGAACCGGACCAGAATGAACCGGACCAGAATGAACAGGACCAGAATGAATAGGACCAGAATAAACCGGACCAGAATGAACCGGACCAGAATAAACAGGACCAGAATAAACAGGGCCAGAATAAACAGGACCAGAATAAACAGGACCAGAATAAACCGGACCAGAATGAACCGGACCACAATACACCGGACTAGAATACACTGGACCAGAATGAACCGGACCAGAATGACCCGGACCAGAATGAACAGGACCAGAATAAACAGGACCAGAATGAACCGGACCGGAATACACCAGACCAGAATGAACAGGACCAGAATGAACAGGACCAGAATGAACCGCGCTAATTATACAAATTTACAATTCTTATGAAGATGCTAAAGTTCGGAGTCTCTGCTGAATCTAACTTGGGACACTCGTACAAGAAAAAGTAAGAGAAAGTTAAGATGAGAACATCCAACTGTTCCTGCATGAGGTCCAAAGTCTGGAGAATCAACGGCGAGCAGGTAGAGCTGTTGATGACGTTTCTATCATCCGATACGAAGAGCCATTTACACAAAGAGGACGTCTAAATGGAGAGAGAAAAAGATTTGGGAACTTCTGAATCTTTTATTGGATGTTTCTGGACATGATTCTCCGGACTTGATTTCCCAATAACCTAACGTTGATTAATCCAACTAACCAGTTGTAATTGTGTTGCCAGATGGATTTAAAGATACATATTTGAGGAAAATAAACGGCAGCAGAAAATAACTGAAGAAGGTGAAATCTGAACAAACAAAAACAGAAGCTTTGTCTTAAACTTCTTCTGTCTAGTGAGCTGGAGCCAAAGAGCAGACTTTAAGCAGAACCACAAAGCTCAGTTTCCAGTTTCCTCTCCAACCAACTTGCTGTCACCATAAGGTCAGAGGTCATGCAATATTTATGTTTCTAATCAAATTAAATGAACCACATTCATATTTAATTCTATATTTACAGAACCAGTATATAGATTAGTTTTTCTGGGATGAAAATGAGACAAATGATGATTTTTTTTGTATGAATCTCCGTGTCATCATGTGTCTGTGAGTCAGATTCTATTTCCTCTGGACCTTTTTAATCTTTCATGATCTTCTTTCTGCAGGTCAACGATAAACACGGTCGCCGGAGCCAAATATTAATCCGAACAAATTTAGGAACAAACACGACAACAAACAAACAAACAAAGGAAAAGTGAGTTGATCCAGATGAACCGGAGCTAACTGACAGCAGCCATTGTGCCGCTCTGACACAGACTGACAGCGATTGTTGGTTTGAGTAGGCCTCTGATGATGATGACGATGATGACGATGAAGGTGATGGTGGAGGGTGAAAGCCACTGTCAGCCTCCACCGTTCTCCGCTGTCACCGCCGCCGCTAACCGCAACCGCCGCCGGCCTCGTGCTAATTACCGCTACATCTGTCTTTCTGTTCTTCTTCTTCTTCCCTTCGTTCGCTCCGTTGTCTGCGAACAAATAGTTCACGCCACCTCCCCTCCTCCGTCTCTCCTCTTTCTACTCCTCCTGACACCTCCCTATAGCGTCTCCTTGCAGCTGGAGGCAAGTGACAGCGCCGCTCTATTGTGGATTTGTATTTGCATGTAGCGAGGGGTGTGCGTTTTTGGCATTAAACACTGGTGCAGTTCTTAATCTCTCCTTCCCACATCCTCTCTCTGTATATATTTGTGTATGCTAATGAGGGATTTTTCTGTGCTGCCATCCATAATGGAGCTGCTGGATAATAACCCTGCAAAAACAAGCTCAGCCGCAAAACCAACAAACCAATTATCTCCGCTCTTGTTTTTCCAAGCCCACTGTAATTACTGGAAAAAAAATAGAAGAGAAGAAGAAGAAGTTCAGCGTGTTTTTACCGTGAAAGAGAGTGAGACAAAAGCTGGGATGACCCAACACAAATCATGCTAAATAATCAGGTTTGATTTCACTTTTTCAATCTAAACTCGACTCTTCTCCTTCTGCTCAAATGTACCCATCATTCCCATGGAGGGGGCTCGACAGACAGACAGACAGAGAGAGAGAGAGAGACAGACAGACAGACAGACAGACAGACAGACA
>NW_022280037.1:12532414-12538367 GCF_004355925.1 Anarrhichthys ocellatus
GAGAGACAGACAGACAGACAGACAGACAGACAGACAGACAGACAGACGAGACGGCCGTTAAAAAGAAAAAAAGAAAAGATGACAGCTCGACAAATAACCTTCCTCGCTTTCTGCCCACAAAGTCGACCAAAGACATTAAAAAAATAAAAAAAAGCCTCGAAACTATGTCCCGCGGCCAAATGAGACACCTGTCCAAACCTCTAAAGACCTTTTGTGTCTTTCACAGATTCTTTGCGCTGCTTTCTAATTGGCTGGCCGGCCTGTGTGTTAGCGTGCATGGCATGCCCGGCTGCCGGGGAAGGTAAAACAGGCGAGGCGGGGGAGCTGAATAGAGATGTGATTGTGTTGCTGTCAAGCGCTCCCACATGAACTCCCCCCTTTTTCTTTCTCCACCCGGACAGAGAGGAGAAGTGTGAAGGGAGAGGAGGAGGAGGAGGAGGAGGAGGGATGAAGAAGAAGAGGGGTGAGAGAGAGAGAGAGAGAGAGAGAGAGAGAGAGAGAGAGAGAGAGAGAGAGACACACTTCATTTGTCATCCAGCGGCCTGATTGGAGTGGCAAAGCCAATTCACATCTCGAGTGGAGTTCCCATCACACAAACCCCCTATACCAAACCTCCACTCCTCCTCCATCACCCCCCACCCCCCTCTCTCCTCCCCCGCCTCACCCCCTGTATCCTGCCAATCAAGCACAGCCTGTACAAGCTGCCGGTGTTTCGAGCTGAGAGCTTCATCATCATGGATTATGGGAGTGGTAATGACTCTCTCTCAGGGGCTGTAATAGCTGCAGCTAATGGAGAAAGGGGGGGGGGGGGGGGGGGGGCAGGGGGGAGGAGGGGTGGGGGGGGGGGGGGGGGGGGGGCTGCTGTGTCACGGCCAGGAGCTGTTAACTTTTTTTTTTCGGGTGATTTTTTCCGTTCAGCTCAAAGTGTCTCTGATTGTCCAGAAATACATAAATACATTTTTTTTTTTTTTTTTTGAAGTCTGAAAACCAGCAGACGTGTTTCTGGAGCGTCTTAGTGTCACTACGCAGAAGGTGAAGGTGCAGAGAGACTATTTATATCACTCGCTGCTGCAGAAGAACAAATTATTAGGTTTTGTAGTTCTCTGAAGTTTAGACATTTTGAAATGCAGGAAAAAAGGTTTTACTTCCTCACATGCAAGATTTATTTTAAATATAAGTAACTGGGGACGTGTTTATGAAAGTATTTTATGAGCTTTCTTACCTGGTGCGACATAAACCATGAGATTATCAGAAATACACAGATTGGCTGGAGGAGGAATCTCTCTTTAGTTAGTTTACTTTGTAAATAAAATGTCTTCAGTGGAGAAGCAACACATTGATTTTAATATTTACGAAGAGGCAACAAAAGAGAACATTGTGAACGGCTGATTTAGTCCATTCAATTCTCTGTGTAATTTGAATGTAAAATATTCTGTAGTGTAGTACAAGTGTAAAATAGCACCAGATGGAAATACTCCAGTACAGTACAAGTACCTCAAAACAGATGTACTGTAAACAGGTACCAAGTTATAGAATACAATGGGAGTGAATGGGCCTCCATACACTTTAATGCATTTCATTAATACACAACAACAAATTAACTGAATTATGAATTGATCTTGAATACAAAAGCTTAGAAATAAATACAAGTGGATGTCAGTGTTTTTGTTTTTTATCCTTAATAACTAATTTAGTCAAAAACTAAGTGAATCATGTTGTTAATTGTGCAGGAATATCTTATTTAATATGCATACTTATTCACAATTTATAAAAAAAAAACAGGAATATATATATTTATTTATAGTCAAAGGCAAAAATATATATCAGCAAAACAATTGTACAATGTGTGCAAGTGCAACATCAGTTTAATATGCATGTTATATAATAGTTAAATGATATTGTGATTATGTATAACAATGCAAAAGTCAATAGCATTAATTAGCATAATCATGAGTAATAAAAACACGAGCTAAAAACTAAAAAACATAAATAAATGAGGCAGTTCAATGACTTTGAAGAGCCTTTATTTTTAAGATTGAAATAAGTTGGTCCGTCTCTCAGTACTGTCTGACTTCCTGTCTGCGGCTCATTGGTTCCTACTGAAGACGTCAGTCTTGAATATTTATTCTAATGAAAAGTTTCATCAGTAATTCTCTGTAGTTTTTACCAAACAAACAGCAGGAAACAGAGTCTTTGTTGAGAACTACTTTCAGCGGCGGAATAATCCCCATTTGGTGCTCTAGTGAGTATTTGAATGTGTGATGATGATGATGATGATGATGGTGAAGGAACAACGGTGATGCGTTCACTGCTGGTTTGGAGGTTTGAGGTTCTCAGAGAAGTTTAACCTCCGGAGCAGATTATTATTTTAACACCACAAATTAAATTCTCTGACTTTCGCCGTCTGACTTTCGACCCTCTTTCAGATTATTTTCCTCCCTCTGGCTCGGCCTCCGGAGGGGATTTACTTCCACTGTCTTTTGGGGCTTTTCTGCTCCCTCTTCTGTCTCTCTCTCTTCTTTTTAAATATTCTCCCGTCACCTTCTCTGCTATCTCTTTTCACTCTGAAATGATGCTGTCAGTCCCGTGAATGCAGGTTGTGTGGATGTACGATGAGTCATCTGTGCAGGTTTGTTTTTCTGCAGGTCTGTCTTGGCTGCTGGCTCTGCACATAATCTGCTAAATAGTTGTTGTTGTTGTTGTTGTTGTTGTTGTGTCTGCTGTGTTGTTTGTGTGGGTGGAGGTGTGAGTCTCTGCAGAGGTTACAAACTTTCTGATTTGTTCTCTTTTTTTCGTTGTGAAATATACTAAAAGACCGGCTTCTTTTCTCCAAAACGTGAAAGAAAACGCCTTTGGAGTGTTTGTTCCTCATATTTTACACTTCAAAGAGATTTCCTGAAGAAATAACTTCTTCACGGTGGTGGAGGAAGTATTCAGATCTTTAACTGAAGTAAAAATGCCAATAAAACAAATAAATGCGGAAGTACAGAAGTAGTATTTGCTAAATAAACTTAAAGAATCAAAAGTAAAAGAGTAAAATATTATTATATATTTTGTTGTAAACACGGAACCATTATGTTACTGCTGTAGCTGCTCCAGGTGGAGATACTTTTAACTACTTCATACAATTAGATAGTTTAATCCGGTGGTTCCCAAACTAGGGGTCGGGCCCCTCCAGAGGGTCACAGAGTGATTTGATTAAATGGAGAGAGGAAGAACAAAATAAGTTTTGACACATATTTAAACTTTGCTTCTTCTTTTTAAATAACTTCAATTGTTATTTAAATTAAACCATTTGAAGAGTTTAGAGGGGAAATATTATTTTCGTGAAAGTGTTGAAATCAAAAAGGTTATGAACGACTGTGTTAATCTAAAAGAATGCTTTTTATATATAATCATCAAAACGTTTGTGCTAAATCTTAGTCTAAAAAGTAACTAAAGGTGTCAAACAATTGTAGCAAAATAGATAGAAAAATATTGTAGTGGAGTAAAAAGTACAATATTTACCTCTGAGATGTAGTACAGTAAAAAGTACAATATTTAGGACTTAGTTACATTCCACTACTGGCTGTTTAATAAAACTGCCTACTTTCTTTATTGTCGTCCAAATAAAATAGAATTTACCGAATGATGTTTCATGACAACATAGAACTTACGACTTATTGCTGTTTTTCTGACAGAATTACATGATTCAAAAGACAATATGTTTCTGTTTCATGTGCGTACTGAAGGTAAATATGATTAAATTATACAGCAAAAATTATACAGTGTGAATCATTTTCACTACTACTGCTACTCTGTTAAGATTAATAAATGAAATACAATAATAAAATAAATCACTTTAAATATTTAAGTGACAGTTCTGTCAGAAAGTGTTCCCTCTCTTTTATAGTAAAAGCATCGGTTCTGTGTCAGTTTGGTGTGTTTAGTTGATGCCTCTGCCCTTGAGCAAGACATTGAATCCTCTGCAGCTCCTGGATGCCGTTCTCTAGCTGACCCCTGGCCTTTGACAGAGGAGAACCTTCACCAGTGACGATCAATAAACCTCATCATTATCATCTATTAAAGGAGTCATCTGCAGCTGGGAGGTGATCTTAAGGAGGAAGTTATATTGATCATTGATTTAAAGGTTGTGATGTGAGATAAGGTTCTAGTGGTACCTTAGGAGGTTGTGATGGTGAATTCAGGTTCTAGTGGTATTTTATGAGGTTGTGATGGTGAGATAAGGTTCTAGTGGTACTTTAGGAGKTTGTGATGGTGAGATAAGGTTCTAGTGGTACATTAGGAGGTTGTGATGATGACATAAGGTTCTAGTGGTATTTTATGAGGTTGTGATGGTGAGATAAGGTTCTAGTGGTACTTTAGGAGGTTGTGATGATGACATAAGGTTCTAGTGGTACTTTAGGAGGTTGTGATGATGGCATAAGGTTCTAGTGGTACTTTAGGAGGTTGTGATGGTGAGATAAGGTTCTAGTTGTATTTTTGAGAGATTGAACCCGTTCATAATGAGGTTCTAGACATCCGGTAGGAGGATCTGATAGAGATCGAGGAAGCGAGGAGGTTCCAGGGGTCCATTAAGAGGTTCTAGGCATCCTGTAGGACATGTTGATGGTCACTGGTGTTCCAGGGGTTGTTAAGAATATTTTGTGATCATTTGAGAGGTTCTAGACAACCTTTAGAAAGATCCAAAAGGTCATTCAATATGTTCTTATGGATACAGAGATTCTACTGGTCCATAATGAGGTTCTATGCATCCTGTAGGATGTTCTGATGGATACAGAGGTTCTACTGGTCCATTAAAATGTTTTAGTGGTCATTCAGGAGGTTGCAGGGATCCTCTGGGAGGATGGTCATTCAAGATGTTCTGGATGTTTTTTAAGGAACAACATGCTAAGAGACAAATAAGTATTATAACTTAATCAACTTGTTCTCATTTGAATGTAGAAAATCAACCAGCTCAGAGGTTATTTAAGGAGGAACAACACAGTGATTTAAGGCGGTATTTCCCTGTAGATCAGTGAACCGTGTGCGGGAGTTGAACCTGTGTCCCTGCCGGTGTCGCTGCCTTGCTCGGCCCACACAACAGGAAGTCTCAGTGCTGGTGTTAAAGCCTTCAAAGGATTAGTGCACAATATATTTAAAGTGTTTCTATCAAAGCGTGTGACCCTCCTCAACAGGCCTGTTGGCAGTCTGGACCCGGCTGAAGGTCTGTGGACCTGCAGAGACCGGCTTGTGTTCCTCTTCAAAGACCTGAGACCACACAGGGGTCTCTACCTCACGACCCCCTTCCTATCTTCTTTCTTGTTCATTTGTTGTCCTTTTCCTGATATATTTTCTGACTCTTTTCCTTCCTTCCTTTCTTCTTTAACTGACCCAAAGAGAGGAATGATGAATGAAGTCTCTGGTCACTGATTCTCACTTTAACCTTTGACGTCATGTTTGTTTATGTGAAGCTGAATAAGGCAATAAAAAAAAAGGAAACCAACATTTCCCTTGTTCCCTCCTCCTCCTCCTCCTCCTCCTCTTCATCCCTCCTTCCTTCCTTCCTTCCTCACTGTTTCCCTCCCATTCGGAGAACTCAACTCCTCGGCGTCTGTAATCACTTTACTACTGTTTTTGTTCACGGTAAGTGGACTAAATATTTGGATGCTCATAAGCAAAGCAGAATAATTGAACGTGTGATTTGTGGCAGCTGGCTCAGAGTCTCTGGGCTTCATCTCCTCAGAATGAAAACAGCCAGCGAGCCGCCGTAAACAAAAGCAACTTGTTATGTTGCAAACCCCTCGCTGTGCTTTGCTGTGTGTGGGAAACAACTAATTTTCTTGATGGCGTACTGTAATCATGGCGAAGCTTTACCACGCGCTGTGCTGAGTACTGCAGCGCTTATTAATACAGAGAGAGAGAGAGAGCGAGAGAGAGAGAGAGAGAGAGAGAGAGAGAGAGAGAGAGAGAG
>NW_022280037.1:12538377-12539131 GCF_004355925.1 Anarrhichthys ocellatus
GAGAGAGAGAGAGAGAGAGAGAGAGAGAGAGAGAGAGAGAGAGTCCAGAGCTGTTATTATTGTAAACACTTTAAAGTGTGAAGAGGGAGAGAACAATACAGGAAGCTGGATTATTGTAATTATTAGTTGAGTCTGGGCCGGCTGGAGCACCTGAACCTGTTTACTGACGCCCACCAAGGAGATTCACATCTGGATTTAAGAATAATAACAACAATGAAAATAACCACAGTACTGTGAGGAAGGACGGAAGGAAGGAAGGAAAGAAGGAAAGGAAGGAAAGAATTGAGAAAAGTTCTGGAAAAGTTGGAAGGAAGGAGGGAAAAATGGACATTAAATAGAAAGCAGGGAAGGAAGGAAGGAAGGAAGAACAAGAAAAAGGAAGGAGGAAAAAAAGGAGGGAAGGAAGCAAATATGGACAATAATTCAGAAGGAAAAAAGGAAAGAAGATGGGAGGGGGGGAGGAAAGAAAGAAAGGAAAAAGAGAAAGAGGGACAAGAAAAAAAGGAGGGAGGGAGGGAAGGAAGGAAGGAAGCAGGAAAAGAGAAAAATTGACAAGAAATAGACAAGAATATAACTTTTGTTAACATGACTTTGACTGAAGTGATTGTTTGTTTGAAGCTCAAACTTCTTTTCTTTCACTTTTCCATCCTCCCCCTCTCCTTCCTGTCTCTCTCTCTCTCTCTCTCTCTTTCTCTCTCTAACTGTGTCATCCTCCCCCCCCCCCCCCCCCCCCCCCCCCCCCCCCCCCCCCCCC
>NW_022280037.1:12539231-12554265 GCF_004355925.1 Anarrhichthys ocellatus
CCCCCCCCCCCCCCCCCCCCCCCGCACCCCCTTCCTCCTCGTCCGTCTTCTCTGGACAGATTCCTCCTCCAGAGGAACAAAAGCTGCTCTCCACATCACTTAGTCCTGACCTGCACCTGTGTGACGGCCGAGAGACCTTCACACAGAGAGAGAGGGGGGGGTCAGGAGTCAGGGTCGGGGGTCGGAGGTCAAGAGGAAGTCCTTTTCTGCTGACGGAGAGCCACTTATCATTCTCATCTAATGGAGCAGCCATCTGTCAATCAGGAAGAGAGGGGAGTGGCCAACAGGTATCGCCGCTGTCCCCCGGGGGCCCGGCTCTCTAGAAATATAGCTCAGGGGTCCGAGGCGGGTCGTGGGATTGTTTACGGTGTCCCTCTGCACTGTTTGTCGTCTTATTTAATCGAGTTGTGACGACGTCCTGCTGCCGATCATTAAGGTCTGAGACGATTCTGGTCAAATAGTGGAACGAACAAACCGTCACAAGAGTTTGATTTTTCTCACCAACACTAAAAAACTAAAAGATATTCCGTTTAATATCAAAATCAAAACAGAAAAACTGAAAAATATTCACAGTTGAGAAGCTTGAACCGCGCAATTTTCCGTCTTCTTCGTTTTAAAACACTGAACACTTATTTTCATTTTAAAAACTTTTTACATATATTTCATAGTAAGTTTCATCATATTACTTTTACTATTGTATTATCAGTTCACATCTCCTCATTACACAAATACATAACATTGTATTCGATGCATGCTATCTTTTATCAGAGAACTTTTATTGAAACTTATACACTATTTCATATCTTAGATTCAAATTTCAGCCTTGTGTGATCTTTTTATACATATTTAATGAGTGTTGTTGGAAGGAACTGCTTCTCTCTAATTGTGCACATTAATTTCTGCAAGTCAAACTACACGTGTCAATGTCTGCTCGTTATATGAATACAGTCTTTTCAAAATAAACGTCTGCCTTCACAGGAAACTACTTAGTTAGGTTTAGACGACAAAACTACTTAGTTAGGTTCAGACAACAAAAGTACTTAGTTAGGTTCAGACAACTAAACTAATTAGTTAGGTTCAAGACAAGATCGTTGTTTGGGTTAAAATAACTACAGAAGTTACGTAACAAATTAATCAATGTTGACTTCACGTTTCACACGAGGAACGAACAGCCGTCTCCTTTTTTTTACCCCTCCACCTCCCCTTGTGGTGGGTTTTATGTTGTTTATACTTTATACTTACATATGAATTGGTTTTGTGAGATATCTACAAATTACATTATTTTATTTTATTAACTGTGTATGAGAACAGACTGGATAGCTTACAGCGGGAAGAAGAAGCTTTTTGCTTGTGACACTTCAGGGACTCTGTAGGAATCACCTCCCCTTTGCTTCACTGTCACATGATCTCCTCCATGTTTCCATTTACTGAAACTTCTGTTGTGTAAAATGACCAACGGTTCAAACACCTGAGAAGTCTCCGAACATCCTGAGCTGTCTGTTGATCCACCAGCCACACATTTTAAATCCAGCGATCCTTCAATTATCTAGAAACACGATCTGTTTGTCACCTGGGCTCGCTCCACCTCGGCTGCCTGATACCAAACATTCCCACTGTGGGACAGACCTGCACGGGACTCCCTGTGGACCTCCTCCTCATCCACCTCAGTACTCCTCTGTATCATTCTCCTGGTGGTTTAGAAGCAAATTTTTGGTTTATTTCACGTCTGCTTGCTCGTCATCCAGATGCTTCTCTGCAGCACTTAAGAGTCCTGCTAGTAAAAAGAAATGATGAAGAACATGCAGCTCTGGTAGAAAGTCTCTCTGGAGGCATCTAATGATCAAATCGGTGATTTAATGACAGGCTGGTTGGTTCTGGGAGAACCCTCTCTCTGTGTTTCTCAGACCTTCGTGTCGTCTGCAGGGATTAGGAGAGCCAGAAGGGGGGGGGGGGGGGGGGTATCACTGCGGTAGCATGGCCCGCCAAACCACAGCTGGTCCCTGGGGAGAGTGGTGAGGCAGTCACCCGGAGGAACAGGTGAAGCGTGGGAAGACTGATATACAGGTAATGAATAAACTGTAACCTTCCCTTGTTGAACATGTTCCTTCATCACCATCATCATCATCATCATCATCATCAATACACTGTAGTTTATTCTGAAAAATCCACCAAATATGGATTAATCCGCCGCTGAAAATAGTCCCCAATAAAATGCACTATTTCTTCCTGTTTGTTTGATAAAAACAGATTAGAGACAAACTGTCTCCAGTGTGAGAACACAAAACAAATTGTCAAACAGAAACAGGCTCATTTAAAACATACCTTACATCATTCAGTTATTTTAGGTGATAATTAAGAAATAAAACATTCATTGTTTTAAAGACGAACGTTCGGTCTCCTGGGATCAGAAATGTGTTTAAATCTTCTTCTGTGGTGTTCGGGGGCAGTCTGCTGTATTTACACCACAGTGGAAATGAAATTATCTCTGCTGGAGCCGAGCTTTGATTGAGAGAAGAAGAAGAAATAAAAATAAAACTGAATGATGAGTATTTTGAGGACGAGCTGATCTAAATACTCTCGTCTTCAGGTTTGTGATGTGCGAAAAAATAACAACACACGGTTCTTTCATTTCCCGCACGTCAATCATCGTCCTTTTTATTAGACAATTAGTTAAGAGAAGAAAAACACTGTGATTCTGCTGCGGGGATCTCCGAGTGAGCGAGCGAGATCTGATTGCGGCGCCGCTCGGCCTCCTCGCCGTCGACGGCCCTCGTCGGCTGAATGCCAGTAATCATTTTCCTGATTTGATACGAGGAGGAATGAAGCGAGCTATCTTGATTAATGCTGATTTGAGCGGATGGATGGAGCCCCACCCCCCCCCTCTCCTCCAAACCACCATCATCACCAGCAATCGCCCCCCCCAAGTAGATGACGGCCTGCAGGAATATTCTTACACATCGACGGCCTCCAATCAGCCAATGGCTGCTTGAAAGATGGAAAGATGAGGATTGTGGGATATCTGACCTCCTCGGCAAGACAGAAGTCTGGAACCTGAACGCACCGCCGGCCTGTTTAGATCCAAACATCAGGAAACAAGAAGGAAGGGATGGAACCTGAATGCACCGCCGGCCTGTTTAGATCCAAACATCAGGAAACAAGAAGGAAGGGATGGAACCTGAACGCACCGCCGGCCTGTTTAGATCCAAACATCAGGAAACAAGAAGGAAGTCCTCTGAGTCTAACGATTAATCGCTTCCATTAATAATCTCTATAGTTAAAGGCAACGCTCACAGAATTAATTAAACAACAAACAGTTTGATTTTACATTTAGGTAGACGGTCTTTACCATTTAGTGTAATCTGTATATTTAATGTCTTTATTTTGTTCATATTTTGCATCTTGATATTATAAGAGAAGAAAGCTGTCAACCGTTTATTTATATTTAAGTGAGTTATTGTGTCACATAAGTTCCTTTCATGCTCAGTTCAGATTTCTGAATCATTTTTAATAATATCTTTATCTTTTTTAGGGGAATAAAAGTAGCACATGTTCTTACAAACAAGACGAGCTGCTACTAAATCTATCTATTATATATAAAAATCATCTGCAACTATTTTGGTGATTAATTGATCGTTTTAATCATTTCTTCATTAAAACCTGTCAAACAGATTTTCAGGTCTGGATCTTAGGAACATTAAAGAGACATTAAACTGAATATTTTTCCCTGTTTGGAAAGTTTAAATATTGATTGATTAATGAAGTAAATAATAATTTGTTGCAGGCGTGAAAGATGAAAGATGAATTACGAAAGACGGAATAAAAAGCAGTTGTTGGGAGATACTTTATGAGACTTTAAACCTCTTGCACACGATGCCCCCGAATTTGGGGGCTCTCGGGCTCAGCCCCATGAAAATATTGTTCGGAAAATGCCCTTATTGTTCGCCAATATTGTGGATTTGTACATTTTTTTTACCGGATTAAACAGCAATGTATGGGCAACACTATCATATAAGTCACTTTTTACACACTCCAAACACAACTATAGACTACTAATATAAGCATCTAGAAAATGTGGCATAAAAGGACGAATTTGTGGCCAAAGATCGACGTCATATTTAACTGCACATCGATTTTGGAACACGAAGCTAACGGCAAACCAATGCATTTTTTGGAATTAGCATTCGACACCGAACGCATAAATACCTTCGGTTTTTCTCTCCGTGGAACCAGCAGAAAGCTGTGAGTGACCAACGGTACCATGTCAGTGCCCTTCGCCAAAAAAAATCATTGGTTTTTGGTCACCTTTTATGAAAAATTAGTACAATAACATCGAAGATTATCCGGTTCAAAGCTCCCATCATTGTTGGCAACTGCATCCAGTTTGCTGCCGAGCTGTTTCCTGTAGAAGGGGGGTCAATCCACCATGGGCGAGCGGTCAGACTTTCGACGAATGGAAATTTCCGCTCGGGGAGACGCGGCACTTCTTGCAACTTCATTCGCTGAAACTTCTGTCAATCAAGACCCGCTTTGACGCGCGCATTCCTGAGACTCTGACGCGTCGAAGGCGGGCTCATTGACTGAAATCGACTGATGATAGGCTGAGCTACAGCCCCATACACACACAGTAACTGAGAAAATCCTATGGATGACAGCCAGAAACATGCTCTGAGAGGACCCTTGCTCTCAAAATGATTTCTAATGGCTGTATTTGGATGTATTGAATAATATGAGTGATAAAAAAGGGAAATATATAGTTATATAGTATATAAAAGTACAATGTAAGAGCTGCAACAGCTGGTTCGAAAATGACGACCTCGCGTGACCTCTCTGTACTAAACCCTCTTATTCTTCACTTTATCCCAGCCAACCTTTATTCAACAACTACTGATCGTTGTGCTATGATTTGGGAGAGTTTTTAGGCTGCCAGCTGCATTATTTCAAAAACATAATATCAATAAAAGTGTTTTTTTTCAGGCGAACCTGAATATTTTCAATTTGAGCTGTGTAATATCTTCATGCACTATATTAACCAGCAACATATACACAATATTTACCCATCTGAACAATCTGAGTGCATGCACAAGGACTTCACTTTGCATCCTGTTTGCGTTTCCTGGACTGAAACGAGTAGATTTAGTCATTCAGGGCAGAAAAAAGAAAAAAAAGTATTGTGTAAGTGTCGTACTACAAACTGTAACTCTCTTCCTCTTTATAAGATACAGATTCCCGTGAACGTCTCGGCCGCATTGCATCAAATCAACAGCAGTGTTGTTGGTGTTCGTCACATCGTTCTGCATCCGACGCTCAGCCTGAACCTCCGTCAGCTGTCGGGCGGCGCCAAACAAAGGCCTTCATTTCTGATGAAGTCTGCTTCACCCAGCGGTGCTTGAATCAAAGTGCAAATCAGGAGAACCCCCGAGAGGCTGCAGGGCCGATAGGAAAAGACATGTGATCAAGAGAAGAAATCAGAGTGAGAACGAGTTCATCCTCCTGATGAGCAGCAGCTCAAAATACCTTTTCAACACCTCCGTCGGTGGTACGAGACAAACACAACAATACATGTGAAATACCTCTTATTAGAAAAGCAGCTTCTGGCAGATCAGACGGTGAAGGCGTCTCGCTTCCTCCCATAAAAGTCTGAATCCATCAGACGCTGATTCATGATACTGTTGAAGACAGAAATTATGTTTAGTAAAAAGGATTTCATCCTCTGTGCACAGCATGTGGTCTGTTTGGCCTTTAACTAAAGAATTAGAATCGTGGCCTGAAGATCAGCATTATTAACCCTGAATCTTAACTTTAGTTTCATTTACAGAAGAACTGAGAGGCATTTTAATCTCTGACCACATGATGGTCCTTTTGCTGCAGCATGCACCATAGTCACAATAAAAATGTATTATTATTTTTTTGTATTGAGGCTACAAATAGCTCCACCAATCACAGACTACGGTGGCCCATGAGGACATAAAACCACACACGGGAAGGCAGGATTTAAAAAGGGAAGAGTCAGAAAGTTCACCTGAAACTATTTTCATAAATGATTGAAGCACAAATCAGCTGGTTTTCTTTCTCTTGCATGAGAGTAAATCAATATGATTTGGTTTTTAAGAGTTTTATAAAGAAATAATAACGATATTTATAATAATAATAATAATCAGCAATCACAGAAACAATCGTTACATGCAGCTCTACTGTATTCCAGAATAAATAGTCACTGATTTGAGTCACTTTACAGCGTCAGCAACATGTTTTTATTTCATCATTACAACTCAACTCTTTATAACTGACTCACAGATCATAATGAGATATTAATAGTAATATGATGGACAAAACTTCAGATCTCATAATTATCTTTATGCGACCCCAGCGTAACTAATCCCTGACGTTAACTTTTGATATTGTACACTGATTGTTGAGCATAAAGACGAATAAATACTTAGTGAGTAAAACTCAACGTACTTGAGAGTAAATGATATTAATACACAATCAAGAGAAGTACTCAGGTCTTTTACTAGTAAAAGCAGTAATACCACAGTGTATAAATATTTGGTTACAAGTAAAAGTCCTGCATTCAAAAGCTGCTTAAAACACACAAGCAAAAAACAAATGTAAACTACCACAATATGCAGATTGCATATTATATTATTGAGTCATAATCATTGATGAGTTCTCATCACTTTAATGTTGCAGCTGGTAAAAAGGTGGAACATTAATCTATAATATTACATCATGATTTATTGTGTGATTCATATTTTCAATATTCAAAGTAACTTGTTTTAAAGCTGTGACATGAATGTAGTGGAGTAGAAAATATACAAGTACAAGTACCGGAACGTTGTACTGGAGTAAATGTACTTAAATTACTTTCCAGCATTGATCAAACAAGAACTTTATAAACAGACAGCAAACCATCCAAATAAATACATATATTAACAGGCACAAACTATTAAGCCAATATATACTTATGATACTAATAATGTCAAATGAAAGGAAAAACTCTCATGATGCTAAACACGTTAGCTTTACAGCTAAACAAACAGAACATGAACTTTTAACACTTAACTAACATCTCAACACGTCTGCTTTTCGTGCTTCTTTGTTAATGAGGAAACACGAATATCGTTCACACATTAGAACTGAATTATTGATGCATTGAACTCTGATAATCAGTTTAATACCTAAATGTTTGTGTCAAGTGCTCCCAGTGTTGTTACCTGCAGGTGAAGGTGAAGACTGTCAAACAGCAGATGGGAGAAACCAACTGAGAATATAAGCGGGGGAGTCGGACCGTACTAAGTGGGGTTGAAGTTTAGAGGTTTGTAGTTGTCAAGATCGGTGGCCACTTTATTAATGGGACTGAACCAGTCTCAGTTTAGTCCTGATCCTCTATCAGACCTCCATCAGTAAAGAGACCATCAGAGAGAAGATGGTCTATTTCTAGCTCGTCATCGGAGCCACCGGGTCGGATTCTGGTGAAACCAGATGAACTCATGCAGGTTCACCAGAAACTCCTTCAGCTCAGACTCCAGCAGAGACCGGTCCACCGTGGACAGACCCAGATCCTCCAGCAGAGACCGGTCCACCGTGGACAGACCCAGATCATCCAGTAGAAGACCGGTCCACCGTGGACAGACCCAGATCCTCCAGCAGAGACCTGGTCCACCGTGGACAGACCCAGATCCTCCAGCAGAAGACCGGTCCACAGTGGACAGACCCAGATCCGGCTTCTCTGCAGCCGTGGACCTGCAGTCAGAGCTCTGGAGGGAGGAGAGCTCAGCTCCCGGCAGCAGCAGCGTCTCCTCCTCCTCCTCTTCCACCTCCTCCTCCTCCTCCTCCAGGAGCAGAGCTTCTCCTCTCTGGGAGCCAACACCGACACCACGCTGCTGGAGACCCAGGACGTATTGCTGGACCCGCCAGAATCAACACTAAATAAAAGTAGTAACTTTAAGTACATTTTTGAATGCAGGAGATTTACTTGTAGTAGAGTATTTCCACAGTGTGGGATAAGTTTTATGGCAGTAAAGGATCTGAATACTATTGGAATCTGGTACACATATTTCGAGGTTCCCACAGGATCATGACTTTCTTTTCCAGTGACATCTACAGGACCGATACAGAGAGACATGACCTCCATCCTCCATCTTGTTTTTCACACTGCCTGTCTGTCTGTTTCCCGTCTCTCTCTCTCTCTCTCTCTCTCTCTCTCTCTCTGTCTCTCTCTCTCTCTCTCTCTCTCTCTCTCTCTCTCTCTCTCTCTCTTTATTTTGCTCAAACACACACACACACACACAGAGTCCAGATTAAACAGTCTCGTGGCACTCAGACAGGGCCCCTGGTTTTGAGCCGGGCGTGGCTAAGCGCTGTCACATGTCAGCAGCGGGAGAAGCAGCCCATTGGTCGGTTCCCGGTAAGCGAGGGCAGCTTTACCTTCATGTTTCCCCACATCAAACACCTTCTCAAGCCGCTGCTTTGACAACCGTCAGCCAGCCGCTGATTGGAGCCGACTGAGGCGGGTTCAGACGGGGCCTCCATTAAGTAAAGGAACCGAGAGGAGATCCGATCTCTTTTAATTTCATATTCTAGAAATATTAAAGGTCTTTGATCTTAAAACTAAAATCCATTGACTCTTGAACTTGTGACTTTGTTCTCTAAACTCCAGAAATTAAAAAAAAAAAAGTCAAAGTATCACGAAAACGTTTTTATATTGAGGTGGAAAAATGGTGTATGAATAAAAAAATACACTGGAAACAGACGTATTGAATGAATACGTGCATGATGACCGAAGAACAAGTTACTAAGAACATTAACTCAAGTACATGTACATAAGTACAATTTTGATGTACTTTTACTTAAGTTGAGTTACAACTTTTACAACTTTAGTACATTTTGCTGATAACATGTCTCTGCTTTTACATAAATAACATTTTGAATTCATCAATTTTACTTGTAATGGAGTATCTTTACATTGTAGTGTTTCTTAACTTAACGCTACTACGAGGAACTTTCTCTTGATTGTGTCGCCCCCTGTGGACTAAAGCGGTAGTGTCTCTGAGCACCAGAGTCCCTTCCCTCCAGCGGGTCCAGCAACACTTCCTGGGTCTCCAGCACCGTGGTGTCGGTGTTGGCTCCCAGAGAGGAGAAGCTTTGCTCCTGGAGGAGGAGGAGGAGGAGACGCTGCTGCTGCCGGGAGCTGAGCTCTCCTCCCTCCGGAGCTCCGACTGCAGGTTCAGGGCTGCAGAGAAGCCGGATCTGGGTCTGTCCACGGTGGACCGGTGTCACCACCTGGCTCTGACAGCCATGACCTAATCACCACAGTAGCAGTGAGGAGAAGCTGTTTTCAGATTTGTGAAGATGCATTTTCCAGCTGATCCAAGAGGATTTTTAAAGAGTTTAGCTGAAGAAGTAGGACTCTTGCAGACCTTCGTCGAGGATGTTTCCCCGAGTGTATAAAATATTAAATGTATGCGTTCCGTTATGCAGATCTGCTCCAAAATTGTGTGTGTTCTTCCGTTGTCCATGTTTCATGAAAATCTGGGATGTAGGTCAGTCGCCCTGCTAACAATCAAACAAACTGACCCGAAAACCAGAGCACGATGGAACAAACATGATCTATAACTGGTAGTTTGTTGTCTTATAGGAAAATATCTTAAGTTTGTTGTTAAACTGGCAGACAAAAAAAGAAACTCAGTATACCGTCAAGTTAAAGTCAATATGATTAAAAAAATGATTTCAATTCAGTTGTCACTGATCCCTGACCTCCTCTGTCTATCGGCAGAGACTGAATTAAAGCTTTATAGTGAATATTGTGTAGAAATACATCTTCACCACTTATCGTCAGAAAGAAAATTTATTAAATTCATATGTAATATTGTTTACATGCTTTAAAGATAATGAAAGCAGCAGTCAGCGTAATTACTGTTTCATTTCCAACAACTATTTTCTTAATTGAGTTGAAACGGAGACTGGTAGAGTTTTTAATGAGTGTTGTTTTTCTGCAGACACTTATCATATCTACATTAGCTTTTTTGAAATTACTTCAACATCATTTTCAATTAAAGCCGAGAAACACTGAAACATTCTGACTTCAGCTGACATCCAGTTTACCCACAGAGATCATCAACTCATCATCTCGTCCTCGGAAAGAAACCTGAAAACATCTTAACGAACTTCAACAAAGAAACACAGTCTTTATTTTAAAACTTTTTGTGTTTCCGCCAACTAGAAGTGCAAAAAATAGGGAGTTTACAATAAATATGCTAAAAGCAGCAATATTGACACACAATATAATGCTGAATCTTTAGATTTAGTTGTTTTGTTCAAATGTGTTTGTTTGTTTTCTCATGATCAGTTCTTCCATATATTGTGAGACTGCTGTATAATATACATTTTACTTGTAATATTGAAAATAAATTTATCAGAAGTTACCAAAAACGTAAAAAAATAACGATGAAATCCAGGTCCTAAATTTGTTGCAGTAAATATGGTCTGAAAGCTTTCACACAACTTAAAACATCTGTTAGCTACGAGCTAACAGCTCTGAAAGCTTGAGGCTAATAATTCTGTTAGCTAGGAGCTAACAGCTATGAAAACTTGGCTAGTGGTTTTGATAGCTGAGGGCTAATGGCTCCATTAGCTTATTGCTAACAGCTCTGAAAGCTAAGCGCTAATGGTTTATACATAATACACAAGTACAGAGACGTAAACAGTAGGTGAAAGCAAGAAGATAAAGTGACGATATGAATAAAGTTTGTGTTTAAGCTGCTGAAATGTGCTTCACATTCAGTGTAGCAGCTGTTAGCTCAGTTTAGTGTTCTCATAGCTACTCCGTTAGCTCAAGGCTAACGTAAAAAATTAGATGGCTTCACCTTCATGGTGAGAAAGAAGTCCTGACAGCTCGGTATAAAACACATGTCTGGTGAAAGCTTCATATTCTACCTCCTCAGGTGTGATGCTGTCACTGCCGTCACGCCACACTCCCACACACATGCACTAACACTAAGCGTCTATAGTGGTCCACGTTCACCAAGAGTAAGGAGTGTCGTGGACGTGACAGCTCTGGTGTACAGATGAGTGCTGTGAGAAGATTTGTGTGGAGCCATCGATTTTCACTTCTTCAGCGAAAAACTTCAATAAATCTATGGAAGCAAAGAAAGGCCGTGATATGTTCAACTGATGAAGTAATACTGCTGAATTCACAGTATTGAAATATTTAACGTTTTCTCCACTGGGAAGGAAGACACACAGCACACAGCACACAGTATCATGTCTTTTCCATGTTAAAGGTACCTAGTAGTGTACTACATTGTGTTTTGTCCACTGGAAGGGAACACTACAGAACATGGCATCATGTTTTCTCCGATAGAAGGGAACGCTAGTGGGTACTGCCTCACATTTGTCAACTGAAAAGGCACCCAAGATGGCAGTTTATTGCGTTTTATCCACTCGAAGAGAACACTAGAGGAACTGAATAATGTTTTCTCCATCATAAACAGACTTATTTGTGTACTACATTGTGTTTTCTTCACTGGAAGGACACAATAGAGTGCACTGCATCACGTTTTCTCCAACAGAAAGCAATGAAAGAGGACATTGTGTCATGTTTTCCGTATTTTAAAGGGATCCTTTAGTGCACTGCATCACATTTTCCACTGACAAGACAGCCTAGAATGCACTGCATCATGTTTTCGCCACTAGAAGGGAATGCGTCTTCTCAATTTCAAAAGGACTTCTTAGTTCACTGTATTCTGTTTTCTCCACTGGAAGGGCACCATAGAATCAAAGTTGTCATTGTGCAACACATGGATGCACAATGTGTTAACCCATTTGTAACACAATAAAACACATGACAAACAAGACAAAATGAAAGTAGTACATTCCTGGAGGGCTTTCTTTTCATTTGCATCATAAGGAATGTAAACAGCAGCAAGGAAAACAATTCTCTGGGTAGAATGCATCAGGTTTTTTGTACATTGGGGGCACCATAGAGGACAAAATGTTTTATTTACCATTAGGTTCCTTTATTCATTACAAAGAAACGTACAGAACTTGTGGTTAGTGTAGCTAGAGCGTGTCAGGACTGTTGCTATTTTTACCTGCAGGTTAATACTATCTATCTTGAGTTCTGGTTAAAGTGATGAACACGAGCATATTCAATGTGTCCGGCTATTTACAGAACAACGGATTTATTTACTGCAACAGAAACAACAATTTTTTGTAGCCATGTTGAAAACCTAATCCCCAAAAACAGATTCTTCACCTAATGAAACCAAGTTGGATATGAAAGTAATTCACGGGAAAAAAGGTTATATTAGCTTTATAATTTAGCAGCTAGCATCTGTGATTGGTTGGGGACTGGAGTCACCCTGAGAGACGGAGAGACAAAGAGTGGTTTAATTCCCTCAGTGATGGCCCGAGCTGCATGAGAAACCAATCTGAGAGCCATTATCTTCTTCCTCCCTCATCAAATTGGAAGCAGGTCTGATTTGGCCTTAATCGAGCTAATCTCCCCCGCTGCTTCTGCACAAAAACTGGCTGCAGCTCAAATCATTTCCCTGCCTGAGGAAGAATATTGGTCATTTTCTTTTAGCACCAGGACTCTTATTAAGAGCCATCTCTAATTGTCTCTCTGTCTCACTGAGGGGTTCATGGGAGGAGGAGGAGGAAGAGGAGGAGGAAGGACCGGGCGTCGGCACGTGATTGCAGTTACCTAGGCGACGGTCCGGCGGTGCCCCCGGGATCACGGCCGGGTGGGGCGATGGAGAGCAGAGGGAGAAGCTGAAATTGCATTCCATTAGTGCTAATACAGAGACGTTAAGAGTCTTGTCTGGAGCGCGGGGCCGCTAACGATCACGGTCACTAATTCATCCAATCAGCTCGCGAGCAGGCTCTTCATGAAGTCATGACGACCTCGCCGCCTCTCCTCGCCGGCTATTACCGAGTGATTGACAAGCAGCCGGGTCTTTGTTTTAAACGGAGCGAGAGATGAGAGGAAAATAGGCCAAGAGGAGAAACATCAGCGTCGCTCGGAGAGAACGAACCAACCCGACAGCTCTTTGTGTTAAAGGACCACACCGCCGACGTCTCAGAACCTTTGTGTTACAAATTACTTGTATTCCTGTTGATCATGTTCACAAGTTATACTGTCATCAGTGTTCAGATTCGTTCAACTTGCAGAGAGTGAACCTCTATTTATCCAGGGAGAAATCGTTGTGCAGCAGTTGCACTACAAAGTCAGATCAAGTTTATGGATTATAGATTGCAAATAAAATAAAATGCAGATCAGTTATCCATAAACACCACAACCAGGAATGTAAACATGTTAACAGTACGTGTCATCAATGACTTACATGATAACTGTAAGTAAAGGCTCATGTCCAGAGGAAAGTTCAATATTTCTTGCTTTTGTCCAAAGTGACTCATTGACAACTAGGCCTGTTTGATTTATTCATTCTGCAGATGAACATCCTCTGTGTTGTAATTTACCTGTAAACATGTTTATCTATATATATATTTATATGAATTACACACCTAAAAACTTACAATTAGGAATAAGAAGATAATAAGCCATATTTTAAATAAATACAAATTGTTATTCATTCTGTAATAAATAGCCTGAAAAGATCATCACATGTCTTGGACCAACAATGTAACAAGGATGAGGATGAGGATGTTTATTGTCATTGTAAAAACATACAATGTAATATTGACTTCTGAATTTTATTCTTTTCTTTTCTTTTTTTTAAATCAATAAACATAACATAACTGTTAACTCATCAGACTGTAGTCATGAAAGGATTTAGTGGAAATAATTAATGATAATTAAAGAAAAAAGAGAGTTTGAATGACAAATATCTGTCTGTTTACATTTCTGGCATTGTGAACATTTTTTGCACCTTCTTGCTGGTCTTTATCATTTAAATATATGTTGTATTATTATTATTATAATTTTCAATATATATTTGGATTCTTTCCTACTTTCTACTGCGACTGCTGCACAACAATTTCCATCAGAATAAATAAAGTTTCATATTATCTCAAATCACCACTATCGTTGACTTCACCAAGTTTGCTGCTGCTGTATTATTTTAATGTTTATTAATATCGAATATCTTCTTGTTGGTGATATGACATGACTGATGCAGAAATGGACCTAAACTGAATGTATCAAGACATGCAGTAAATATGGAGGAAGTGATGAGTTTGTAACAACAATAAAAACTAATTATAACAGATTTCTGCTTCTTTCTGTTAGTGATTTCATTGAAGAACACATTTAAAAATATGTATTCATGAGTAAAAATCAAATGTCATTAAATGAAATAGCACTTTAACCACCATCCTCCCAGTCCCGATATATTAACTGGTTTACAGTGTTGTCACACACACAGATCGGTAGGGTTGCACTACAATTGTTTTCGGGAGTAAACAACGTAAACGTTGGTGTGAATACAAAAAACAACAAAATCCTTTCAACTCCTCCAGAACAGCAGTGCTGAAACACGAAGAAAATCAATCCGGCTGACAGAATGTGAAGAAGAGAGAGAGAGAGAGAGAGAGAACCATTTGAACTGTTTTTAACTCTATTCACACAGAGCAAAGCGTCACAAGACGCATTTTAAAGCATTTTTTGCACCATTTGTTGTCATTAAAAAGAAGCATCAGAACTTTGCACGCCGTCGTTTGAAGTTGGAGAACCTGTTATACGTATTACGATATGTTCATTTTGAAAATGGAAACATGTTGTTGAGTGGTAGCTCGGCTGTGAAGAGCTTTGAGGAAATAATGCAGCCAGAAGCTGCTTTTTTTTACACTGGTGCCGTAATGTGGAACGACCTCTCCACTCAGTATCAGTCACATAACAGGGCCTCTTAGCTACACATTGTTCTCTCGTACATCAGAAACAAACTCCTTCAGCTACTCGTCTACAGCTACAAAACAGGATGTAAGTGATGAAGACAGGATGCAGAAGATGAAGACAGGACATAGGTGATGAAGACAGGACGTAAGAGATGAAGACAGGATGTAAGAGATGAAG
>NW_022280037.1:12554275-12570477 GCF_004355925.1 Anarrhichthys ocellatus
GTAAGAGATGAAGACAGGATGTAAGAGATGAAGACAGGACGTAAGAGATGAAGACCAGATGTAGGAGATGAAGACACACGTCTGTGAAGAAATTGATCAGAAACTTATTGTGGTTGAACACAATAAATACAGTAAAAACAATAAACACAATGAATATGTTTTTGTGTTCTGGAAACAGAAAAGTGAGACACCACTCGTCTTCAACGTGTTACATCTTGTCTTGTTCTCAGTTATCATCTCTCCACTGTGTTCACATCTTCTTCATCATCGTCTTCTTCGTCTTCCTGCAGCGATCTATAACATTTCATCATCTTCGATCTGACAACAAACACAAGCTCCGAGATGAAGGACAACAAACGAGTGGACGGGTGATGATTGTGAGTCTGGATTCATTTGTTTCTACTCGTCTGTGTCATCAACATGTGAGTGGGGGGGGGGGGGGGGGGGGGTGGTTGTCTCATCTCATTTTGTTTCCTAACAGACAACTAAATCATCTCGATGTGGGAACACAGTGTGTGTGTGTGTGTGTGTGTGTGTGTGTGTGTGTGTGTGTGTCGTCATCGGGTGATGCTGATGCTGCCAAACAGGCTGAATGAAGGAGTTACTACGGCAACAAACCCATCATCCCTCTCTGTCTGTCAGAGAGAGAGAGAGAGAGAGAGAGAGAGAGAGAGACAGACAGAGAGAGAGATGTGGAAGACGACAGGAGGATGAAGAGAAGGGAGGGATGAAGACAAAGAGACGGAGGAAGAGAGAGAGAGAGATTGTGTGAGACGGCGTCAGGAAATGAAAAAGAGACGAAGAGAGAGAACAATACTGTTGTGTTGTTTTTCTTCCTTTTTCTTGCAAAGAAAAGATAAGAATACATATTTAAAAGCAGTTTTCTTTCATTCCTTGTATGAGTTAATATGAAAAATATATATATGAATATATATATATATATATTATTTTATGTATTTGTTGTTGAAGAATTCAACCATATTGCAGATCATAGTGTGTCTTATATGTAGAGAGTGAAGGTGTGGAACTAAATTTGCATCTTAAAATGTGCATTTTACAAACTTTACTGTTATTTTTTATGTTATTAAAATATTCTCACCTCAGGAAACCTGTTGTTTTGCAGAATGTTTACGTTTTAAAGCTACCAGGAACTTTTATCTTGTGTTGGTTCTGTCGCCCCCTGTGGACTAAAGTGGTAGTGTTTCTGAGCACCAGAGTCCCTTTAGAAAACCTCACATGTTACTGCAGCAGGGTCTGACAGTCTGCCCCTCTCAGTCCTGGTTCTCCCGTGCCTCCCTTCCCTCCAGCAGGTCCAGCAATACGTCCTGGGTCTCCAGCAGCGTGGTGTCGGTGTTGACTCCCAGAGAGGAGAAGCTCTGCTCCTGGAGGAGGAAGAGGAGGAGGAGGAGGAGATGCTGCTGCTGCTGCTGCCGGGAGCTGAGCCCTCCTCCTCCCTCCGGAGCTCCGGATCTGGGTATGTCCACAGTGGACCGGTATCTGCTGGAGGATCTGGGTCTGTCCACAGTGGACCGGTCTCTGCTGGAGGATCTAGGTCTGTCCACAGTGGACCGGTCTCTGTTGGAGGATCTGGGTCTGTCCACGGTGAATCCGACCCGGTGGCTCCGATGACGAGCATTAAGAACAACTAGAAATAGACCATCTTCTCTCTGATGGTCTCTTTACTGATGGAGGTCTGATAGAGGATCAGGACTAAACTGAGACTGGTTCATATAGAGGATCAGGACTACACTGAGACTGGTTCATATAGAGGATCAGGACTAAACTGAGACTGGTTCATATAGAGGATCAGGACTACACTGAGACTGGTTCATATAGAGGATCAGGACTAAACTGAGACTGGTTCATATAGAGGATCAGGACTAAATTGACTACACTGTTCACAACCAGGTAAAAGTTCCTCACTGTCAATTTAAAGTACTTTTTCTTTTCGTATTCAAACCCACACGTTACCCATGATGCCGTAGTCTGCGTGGACATGCAGACATTTACATCTTTTGAAATTTAAAACCCGGACGAATTTGATCACGTTTTTCCTTTCTCTGGTTTCGGTGACGAGATTTAACTGAAACAGGAAACAAGTGCTCAAATTCACATTTTTTTTAAATATCATATTACACCAGCAGACTAAACACTGCACCTCAGAGAATTTTGTTGATTTGATTAATTGCAAATTTGTTTTAAAGTACAATATGACCAAATGGGATGTTGGTCCTGGATCATTCAATAACGTGTTGTTTAATCAATTTAACTAACGGTAATTAATAATAAATAGTGCTGGGCAAGTTAACGCGTTATTATCACCTAAACACATTAATTAATTAACGCCGACAACTATTTTATAACGCAGTTTTTTTTTAATTATTAAGGGGACATTTTTAACACAAGAACCGGCCGGCCAAACGGCTGGCAGCAAGCGGTGAACAGCTATTTGTGTGACGTCTATTCCGTCTCTTCCTGTTTCCTTCACCTACATTCCCCTGGGTCCTAAGTCCCTCCATGTACAGCTTCTTATCACCCTCTATGTACCAACATACATTTATAACAAATACCACACATATTACACAGTAATCAGCGTTGCATATGTGTCTGACCAAAATACCAAAAAATGAAAAAAAGAAATGATTAATTTCAATTATTTTTTTAGAGTTTTTAAAGTGTTTTGTTTGTAATATGTATAATAAGCATCATTTACTTATCGCTACTGAGAATTTAACAAACAATAAAAACATGCCATAGATAGGTTTGCAGTTTTCAATGTGTATATTTCAAATTGCATCTCTTACACACATGAAGATAAAGTTGTGAACACCAGCTGAATATCTATTATCAGAATCATTATAACTGTATTATAACTGCTACTGTGTAAAGGGAATACTGCTGTAAAAATAACCTGATTTGTTTAAAGTGTTTGCAAACCAAATGTTATTGCACTTTTGTTCATATAGCAGTACTTTGAAAATAAAAGAGCACAATACACTACTTTTGCCCAGCACTAATAATAAAGTATTATTTCAGAACAGGGATTATTTGCGGCGGCAGATGAATCCATATTTGGTGCTCTATTGAGTATTTGTATGAATAATTAAGTCAAAATAAACTACAGTGTGATGATGATGATGAAGGAACAACAGTGAGGCTCATTGATGAGTTTTAATGGATACTTGTTCGTAGAAACATTCACCGCAGGTTTAAGTCTCCACTTAAAGAAAAATAAATATTATCATCACTAGATTTACTTTAATATTCTGTATATTTATACTCACTGTATCTAAATATCCAATCAAAACCTTTCTGATTTATTTAAATCTGCGAGTGAAAGGCGGAAGAAGAGAGATTAAACGATAAAAGAGTGATGAATAAATCAATACAGCAACAAGGATGAAGAAACAGAGAAGGGTATTGAAAAGAGAGAGAGAGAGAGAGAGAGAGAGAGAGAGAGAGAGAGAGAGAGTAATGAAGCGAGAAAACGGGGGAGAGCGAGAGACATATGGCGGCTGGTGGTTTGCAGACTTTTATGCCTCGCGGCGTCGAGCTGACAGCTAAGACGAGAACACATGTAAAAATAGAAATAAAAGGCAGAGATAATAGAAGCTGAAACACACATCTGTGTGAAATCTATACTCCGCTCTGTCACGTCACATATGAACAATCAAATATATTAATGCAGCAACTGAAATACAAGGAAAAACAGAAATAAAATAGGAAATAGAATGAAATATGAATGTAAAAGTGTGATGAATGCATGATTAATGAATGTCATGTTTATATGTATAAATACAGAGTGAAACGTGATCTCTGAATAAATCACAGATTAAACAGGATTAACTAAATATCACAGCAGGAACAGATAAATAAAGCAAAGCTCACAGAAAGCATTGCGCCTTTCATCTTCTTTTGATTTGATATCCAATAATATTTCAAAAGCAAAATGTCTTGAATGTAAATAAAAAAAGAAAAGGAGCCGAAAACTGAGAAAACAGTAAAAGAAAATATTTAAATAGAAGAAAAACGTTTTTATTTCAAAATTGAAGGATAATCTTTTTTTGTGTTGTTAGCCTGACAGAGATATGGGCATGAAAAGAAAATATAGCCAATAAATAAAGATACAAATAAAGTAATAAAATATAAATAACACAAGAGTGCAGACATTTAAAACAATAATAATAATCTGCAAACTAGTTTAGCTTTAAATGTTGTGGTGTGACATTCATTCTTGTTGTGTCCTTTATTAATAATGAACATTAAAGAAATGAATTACACAAAGACATAGAAATTAACAAACAAACACACAACTAAAAAAAGAAATAACCAGAATAAATATAAATTGTATTCTGTTGTGATTAAATGTGTATTTAACTGAACAGAATCATGTTTCTGCTCTTGTTCTTTCTTTATTTTGTATTTGTATATCTGCTTGTTCACTATTTGCATGAAATGAAATAAAGCCCTTTACTCCTGACGATGATATTCAAACATTAAAGCAATGATAAAGTATGAAAGGACACCTTTGCTGGACGAGCAGATGAAGCAGCAGAGACGCGTCTAACCTGAAGGTTCTCATGCGAGCAGCTTGAATTCCCCGTAGAGCGTCTTTGTAGCTGCTACACAAGAACTGATGAGGTGTTATATGGAGGCTGCTTTATGGTTTGGTTGCTGCCTCAGCAGGCGGACGTTTAACGAGAGTCTCAACACAAAGAATGTGTGTTTTATTCTTCCTCTTCCTCCTCCTCTTCCTCAGCGGAACAGACCGAAGCTTCTTTCTGCAGAAAGTGAAGAAACGAGACAGAGAAGACTCGAAAAGTCAAAATAAAGAACGTGAACTATAGAAAAATAAACGAAAAACGGAATAATTCTGCTGAAATAAAATACAAAAAACATCAAAATGAAACGTTAAATGTAGTAATACGGGACAATGATTTACGTATGTACAGTGTATATATATATTTACATTGATTATATTTGTTTAAAATTGTTTTCAACCACTGAGTAATATCTCCTGTAAATGTTATTCTAACACCGTTAAAATAACATTATTTAACTTTTTTAATATATTATATTACTCATCAAATGTAAACATTTAAAATCTAAATGCATATAAATTAGCTCATAAAACACACATAATGTTTTAATGTTTAAATGTAGAATTTAAACATTTAAACATTAAAATGGAACATAATTAAATGAGAAATTGTTAATTTTAACATTATTATATCACATCTATTATTGTTGTTATTGTTATTGTTATTATCATGATTTTATAAGAACATGATCACAATTGTTTGTTTTATAATTTTTGCTGCTTGTTTTTATGACATAACAGTTTATTTGTTACTTTTTCTCATTGTTTTTGTTTTCATTATTTGTTTTCATTATAAATCATAAATAAGCACTGTTAGCTTTTGCAGTATTATTGTCAAAAGTAGTTGAAATAAATTTGATAGATTGTTGAATGCAAATTAGAAATGGATTATTTTGTTTAATACATGTATATCATAAAAAATGTAAAGAATAAACAAAAATATATTGTACTCTAATGTACTGATCCAATTCATGTGTCAAATTTTTTTTAAGAATTAACATTTTGTATTTATTCAACACAAATGTTTCTCTAATATATCTTGTGCTTTATCATTTCGGCCTATTTATAGTTGACACGATAAATATTATTAATGTCAAACACAATTATTAATGCAAAGACATTTACTTCAAAACCAGCAAACACTTTTTATTCACATTGAGCTAAGAGTCAAATAAACTAGCTGAAAAATACACAATGCATTTATACGGGTTATAATATTCATGTCTTTATTTCATATAACTAATAAAGTGAGTATTAATCAAAGTGTGTTTTTATTGAACAGTATTTAAAGATGTTACACTGAACGACAACGACGACTTGGTTCAGTTTCTGCAGCTGCTCATTTACACACATGTGACAGCTTTCACAGTGTGTGTGTGTGTGTGTGTGTGTGTGTGTGTGTGTGGGTGTGTGTGTGTGTGTGTGTGTGTGTGTTTGTACTGCAGCGGTGTGAGGACATGGAGCTCGGGGGGTGCGACATGTGTTTTGCTGCAGAGAAACAAACTCCACAAACTGTGTTTTTTGCACTTTAGTTAAAATTCTAGACGATTCTTCTTCTGTGGTGGTTTGTCGTATTTCGTATTCGCGTTTCAGAAAAAAAAATCTGGAAGATTTCAGCCTCCGAGCTGCAGAACGAAGACGCTCCTTTTTTCTTTAATGGCTCACACTGAGTCTCTAAAATAATTCAGATTTTTGTCTCAAACCCGCCTCTCTCTCTCTCTCTTTCTCTCTCTCTGTCTCTCTTTCTCCCTCTCTGTCTCTCTTTCTCCGTCTCTCTCTCTCCCTCTCTCTCTCTGTCTCTCTCTCTCTCCCTCTGTCTCTCTCTCCCTCTCTCTCTCCCTCTCTCCCTCTGTCTCTCTCTCTGTGTCTCTGTGTTTTTTTAATTGGCATATAGGGAGGCTTGTTTGTTTTTGTTGTCTGCTGTTTCTTAAATGTGTGTGTTCGTGTTCATGTGGCCCCCGGTGTCCCAACAAGCACTGCGGTAGGTGTTGGGAGGCGCTTTCGGCGGCAAAAACACACACACACACACACACACACACACACACAACAAGACAATACACACACTCGAGGAAATACAGCAGACGAAAATGGATGACAAAGACGGAGATACACACAGGGACAGAAACGCACAAAGACAACAAATACACAAAGACTCATACCATGGGAAATCACACACAAGTACACACGCACACACACACGACCCGTTAAAACACACCAAACCTTAAAAGCACAGATTCTCATAGAGAAGCACACACACACACACACACACACACTCAGATGGTTGCTTCTCATTGGGCGCCATCTTGTGGCGACATCGACTTCAGAGCCGACAGAAACCTCCTGATGTTTATTCTCTTTAAAATGATCACGTTAGTGATTTCATTCTTTTAAATTAAAGTGCAGTTCATCAAATTATGAACAAAACATGTTCAAACTGCTGCAGTGTTATACAGTTGTGTGAAAAAGTGTTTGGCCCCTTCCTGATTTCTTATTTTTTTGCATGTTTGTCACACTTAAATGTTTCAGATCATTAAACAAATTTAAATATTAGACAAAGATAACACAAGTAAACACAAAATGCAGTTTTTAAATGAAGGTTTTTATTATTAAGGGGGGAAAAAATCCAAACCTACATGGCCCTGTGTGAAAAAGTAATTGCCCCCGCTGTTAAAACATAAATTAACTGTGGTTTATCACATCTTTGGAAAGCTGAGTTCAATTTCTCTAGCCACACCCAGGCCTGATTACTGCCACACCTGTTCTCAATCAAGAAATCACTTAAATAGGACCTGCCTGACAAAGTGAGGTAGACCAAAAGATCCTCAAAAGCTAGACATCTTGCTGCGATCCAAAGAAATTCAGGAACAAATGAGAAACAAAGTAATTGAGATCTATCAGTCTGGAAAAGGTTACAAAGCCATTTCTAAAGCTTTGGGACTCCAGAGAACCACAGTGAGAGCCATTACCCACAAATGGCGAAAACATGGAACAGTGGTGAACCTTCCCAGGAGTGGCCGGCCGACCAAAATTACCCCAAGAGCGCAGCGACGACTCATCCAAGAGGTCACAAAAGACCCCAGAACAACATCCAAAGAACTGCAGGCCTCACTTGCCTCAATTAAGGTCAGTGTTCATGACTCCACCATAAGAAAGAGACTGGGCAAAAATGGCCTGCATGGCAGAGTTCCAAGACCAAAACCACTGCTGAGCAAAAAGAACATAAAGGCTCGTCTCAGTTTTGCCAGAAAACATCTTGATGATCCCCAAGACTTTTGGGAAAATACTCTGTGGACTGACGAGACAAAAGTTGAACTTTTTGGAAGATGTATGTCCCATTACATCTGGCGTAAACGTAACACGGCATTTCAGAAAAGGAACATCATACCAACAGTAAAATATGGTGGTGGTAGTGTGATGGTCTGGGGCTGTTTTGCTGGTTCAGGACCTGGAAGACTTGCTGTGGTAAATGGAATCATGAATTCTGCTGTCTACCAACAAATCCTGAAGGAGAATGTCCGGCCATCTGTTCGTGACCTCAAGCTGAAGCGCACTTGGGTTCTGCAGCAGGACAATGATCCAAAACACACCAGCAAGTCCACCTCTGAATGGCTTAAGAAAAACAAAATGGAGACTTTGGAGTGGCCTAGTCAAAGTCCCGACCTGAATCCGATTGAAATGCTGTGGCATGACCTTAAAAAGGCGGTTCATGCTCGAAAACCCTCCAATGTGGCTGAATTACAACAATTCTGCAAAGATGAGTGGGCCAAAATTCCTCTACAGCGCTGTAAAAGACTCATTGCCAGTTATTGCAAACGCTTGATTGCAGTTGTTGCTGCTAAGGGTGGCCCAACCAGTTATTAGGTTTAGGGGGCAATCACTTTTTCACACAGGGCCATGTAGGTTTGGATTTTTTTCCCCCTTAATAATAAAAACCTTCATTTAAAAACTGCATTTTGTGTTTACTTGTGTTATCTTTGTCTAATATTTAAATTTGTTTGATGATCTGAAACATTTAAGTGTGACAAACATGCAAAAAAATAAGAAATCAGGAAGGGGTCAAACACTTTTTCACACAACTGTATATAATTTGTATGGTAACAGTAATAGAGTGATATGAACACATGTTATTGTTGTCTCACTGTCAAAATACAATAATAAAACACAAGTTATAACTAATAATTAATAATTAATGTTGTAATATTGTTATTGTAAATAGTTTGTTACGAATTATGCTACATTATTATTTAATGATAAAGTATATCATATATAATATTATTTATTATTACAGAAACATTATATATACTATTAGATATTATCATATAATATTTAACTATGATAACAAAATCAAATCCTTCATTATTATTATTGTTAATTTCTTGATTGTTAGTTTTTATTTTTCTCTCTTTTCTGTGCGATAAATATATTTTTTCAAAGTTTATTTACAAAAAGACGATAAAGATTATCAGTTTGAACATTAATGAAATAATTGTGAAAAGAAATGTCAACTTTAAAGATGTGATAATACCAGCAGTAGTACTACCTGTAGTTCTAGTAGTAACTTTGCTGTAATCTACCTCATTGTGTAAAAACAAAAGTGTACATTTAAACTAACATTCAGTATTACAGTATTTCAGTATTACTGTTTTTCCTGTCAGGAGCCATTTCTCACTTGCTGTTGTTGAGACTTTACACCCACCCCCCCGAATCAGAGGCCTTTTCTTCGTCACCCCTCATCATCACCGTCATCAACATCACCATCAACCAGCAACATGAAGGGAAACGAGGAGCGCTAAACGCTCCACTTACATGGAGCTCCTCCGGGGATTCTTCAGTGTAGAGGGTTAGACTAGCTTAGCATAAAGAGTACATCTATCAAAGTACTGTACATGAGTATTAATTCAACGTGCTTTACTTCATTAAATAAACTGTCACTCACACGAGGCTTGTTGTCCTCTTTGCAGATGAGAAATTGGAAAAAACCAGAGCGCCGCGCCTAAAGGTTCAACATTTCAGAATGGATCAAAAAAATGTCGACAGCAGGCCGACGGCTAGCAGCTAACAGTGCTAACAGTGAAACAACGGACAAAAGTGCTGACGGAGCTCACAGTGTTTACCTGAGGGGCAACCGGAGTGCCACTCAGCAAGGCATCGATTCAACATTATGAATCAATTTGACCAAATTCTAATTTGTTCAAGCTTGAGTTGTTTTTATTCAAAAAAATGACATAATGTCAATGATGTTTCTAAAAATGACCTTTATTCTTAATTATTAAACCTTAACCATGTGGTATCATAGACTGTAAATAAGATGTGGACGTAGTCATCTTTATATTTATCCGTTGGTTTGTAGACTCCCGTTTTGAAGCCTGCAGTTCGGTGTTTTGCCGTCGTCATCTTGTTTTTTGTGAACAAGAAGTGACCATATATGGACTGAGGAGCAGTGACGTAGAGACGCCGTATACGTCTCTGGTAGAGACCTGTCAATCACTGTGTAGCCCCGCCCTAAAGCATACCCTGCTTTATGGTCTGTTTGACTCTAAATGGACCATAATGTACTAAATGAACATCATGCTGTATTGAAGAAGACTTGAAACTAGAGATTGAGACCATAAACTCATGTTTACAATGTTTACTGAGGTAATAAATCAAGAGAGAAGTAGAGTCATTTTCTCATAGACTTCTATACAACCAGAGGAGTCGCCCCCTGATGGACACTAGAGAGAATGCAGCTTTAAGACGCATTCTAAACCGAAGTTTGTGTGGTACAAACTGACTATACTCTATAGAAATTAAAATAATCCACATGAATTAATTATCACAGTATTATGTTATTAAAGTAGTACTTTGTAAATCACACAAAAAAGCCACTGAACAACATCTCCAAGTTGATTTTAAAATATTTTTATTTAAACATGATCCAGAAAAAAATACATCTTCAAAGTTCCTGCAGGTAGCAAACACTTTGTGAGCACTTCAGGCAGGTTTGTTCAGAGGAGTGAAGCCACGTCAGAAACATTCGACCATTCAGCAACGTGGACACACGGGACAGCGGCTCTGAGCCTCAAGCTAAACACATTCAGTGGGACAATACTGAGCTGAAACGCACAGCAATCTGTTCATCCGTCACGTTTACATCCTGCCAACACACTCACCCAGAGCCTGTGTTCTAAATATCACAGCATCAAACGTGTGACCTTTCACAGTCAGCAGGCCAGGTTATAGTCCTAATAAAACAAAATAACTAAATCTTGACTCATGTCCACTGCAGGTGGAACTTGAATCAGAAGATCGTCTGGGAGTATCAAAACCAAAACTATCGACTCAAATAGAAGTACTAGAGAAGTACATTTACTTACTTAGAGGAATAATTAGGCTAGTTGTGTAAATGTGTATGTTAATGCCCTTTCTTGCTGGGAATCAGATGAAATGATCCGTACAGCTCTCGTATCAGTCTTTTAAATAGGCAGCATGGTTAGCTTAGCTTAGCACAAAGACTGAAAGCAGGGGGAACAGCTAGCCTGGCTCTGTTCAATGATTGTGGGGAAATAAATCGTTCATCAAAATAAAGTATAGGATCGTGTAAAATCGTCTGTGGGGGACTATTTATTGGCTGGGAGTAGTGGCTTTCTGTAGTCGTCCTTGGTGTGAACATTCTTATCAAAGAAGCCTTTTGATTATTCACTCTGATGTCTCTGGTCTTAAAAAATAAGAGAGGTTAACTTTTGTACATTAAATTACTTGAAATAGAACATTCTTTGCTGCCGAATTGGTTTGTTAGTTATATAACAGCTTTGCCTCCTTCAGGCTCCTTATATTTACAAATCTCGCCACATTATAAATACAGATTTATAAATATATATGTATGACATCAAACATTCGCAGAGTAGTGTATGGTATTTGATTAAGTATTTTATAAATATACAATATAATGTATCAGCTGACTGAGTCTTACTGTCAATGTGAGTTTCCTGCGTCCCCCGAGTCTCAAGTTTGGACTCCAGAGTTCAATTTGCAAAGTTCGAATCCTCCAAGAACTCTGATTTGGCGTTCTCGGTTTTGAGAAAGGCTTATTGTCTCTGGGAACATGACAAATACTGTTACCTGGTCACCCTTTCATAGTACTTCCTGTGCACACCTGCAGTAGCAGATTGTAGCTGAATGGATGAGCTCATCTCCAGCTTCTTTACAATAGATAACACACACACACACACACACACACACACACACACACACACCACTGTTGCACCGTATGTGCACACAATTACAAAACAAGTATTTCAACAAACGCTTGATAAGTCACCTCTTTACGGAGAAACACAAGAGACAGGTGACGTTCCTGTTCCAGGTGAAGCTGAAGACAGAAGCACTGATCAGTGAGAGAGAGAGAGAGAGAGAGAGAGAGGCACGAAGAAGACAAGGCCATGGAGGCTTCAGAGAAACAGCCCTTATTTTTCAGATCTATGGCAGTATAATAACAACATAATAACCCTGATACATGCTGTTCTCCTTTGTCTCTGTATGGGAGGAGTTCAAGATGTAGCAGTTCAACCTTGCCTTGCTTATCGGTAAACAGACGTCTTGTCGAGCCTGACGGGAGGCCTTTTCTGAACCGTCGCTATCCACAGAGCGGCACAAAGGGCAATAAACTGTAATCTTTTTAAAATTAATTTGCGGTGATCATTACAGCCGCCCACCATGTGCTCTGGTGGAAAAAGATTGTAGGAGGAACATGAAAAAAAAATGTCATTTTGAATGCTCAAGTGCCAAAGTATCAAGTGATTTGGAGGAAAAAAGGGTTGAAGTCATGTTTTATGAAGTGCAGAAATTTTAAAAAACCCTTTTCAAATGTTCTCAGTTTTTACTGCATGAAAGCCAGAAATGCATCAAGCCAGATGGCAAGATTGATTCCAGCATAGCGGGCTGAATTTCCCAGTGCTTACGAAACTAATTTTCTACGTTTACATTAAAACAAAGTGATGAAGTGTTCTTGAGAAAATACGCTGTTTACATACTAGACTTACTGATCATCTTTATTTTTGCTTCTATTCGTGTACTGGTTGTTTATACCTCTCTTATTATTATTTATTCCGTCTTTGTGCTGCTGCAAACTCCAAAAGGATCGGGCTCATCTTCCGTCCACACAACTTCATTTGACAAATATCTCCGTCCACACTAGAGAGCAAAAACTAACGTCAACGATATGAGAAACACCAGAGAAGATTCTGAGTAAACGTAATGAGATTTTACTCTGGCGGTATTCAAACAATAGTAACTAATTATACAATACCTATTCATTATTAAATATCTTTCTGGTCCACGAGGTGCTATGAGGCAAAACTGAAATGTGACTTTTATGTGTCGACGGACGACGAGTTGAGTTTGTGCTTAGCATCACTTTACAGTCCCGGTAGCACCACTGGATCGTGCTCATTACACAAAGCAACAATAGACATGTTTCCCAATGCTCTCTTCTTACACATCCATGAGGATTCAAAGTAACCAGAGTTTTGAAAAGTATGCACCTTAAAAGGTGTTTTAAAACTGTGTTTTCGTGATGTAAAAGTTTAGTGATATTCTCATGTCGTTAACGTGTAGGACAACGTAAACGACAACAGCTAGTTCCCTTCGCCAAGGAGGTTATGCTTTCAGCTCGGTTTGTCTGTACACGCATTATGTTTCACTTTTATTAACATTGTGAGATCGGGTATTTTTAATGCTTTCATGTGGTGTTTATTGGAAACAAGTTTGCCGATGTTTGTTGGTTAGAAACTGACAGCACTTTATTTAACTTTGCCAACAAATAGAAGTGAAAAATTACTTTTCAGACTTCCAGACGGACTTTACCGTGATCAGATATTAGGCTTTTTTTCCCATCTACTGTAAAATGTAAAGCACAGCTGAGTCACCAGAAACGGAGAGCAAGTTTAAAAGCAGTTGCTGTCCGGCCAACATTAGCTGACATTTTTAAAAAATAGTGATAAAGGAGAGTTGGCAGTAGGGCTGAAACTAATGATTATTATCATTATCGATGAATCTGTCAATTGGTTTTTAGGTTAATTGAATAATAAACTTCCCAAAGGGAACATTATCCAAAAGACTAACTGGGCTAAATATTGAGAAAAAATATGAGTCAGATCCTGACTTGAATTTGTATCCCATTCAAAGAGAACAGCTGTGTATTTGGGCTATTGGTACAGTAAATGTGATAAGAAACTAACAACATTCACTTTGCTAACAATTGACGCTACGTAGCATTTAGCTGAAATTCAGTCCAACTGAGAACTACAAACACACTATGCTGCGTGTTATTTTTTGAAAACATAAAAGTTTTACCCCCTTTAAAAAAAAAAAAACAATGTTTGTAACAGTTTTCCTTCATAGAGAAAGACAGACGGCCATTTTGTTGTTACACCACAGTTGGCCACACCCACTGAAAGGGGAGCTCTGCTACCATCGCCTCCCTGTGGTCCAGACAGAAATACATGAAATTAAAATCTCACAAAGATTAAAAGAAAAAGAATCCTTGGAAATGCAAAAAAACATAAACGTGGAAACAGTGTTCGGACAACTTTACCCAGAAAAGAATACTGACAAACTAAAATATCTATGTATCTTGCAGTTTTGTGGTATTTGTTGACACAGATTCTTGAGCAATTGAGGATTTTCATTCCAAAATGCTATGTATCCATTTTTCAGAAAACAAAAGGTACCTGAAACGTACAGTACTTCATCATCTTAGTGAACGGTTTCTTTTTACGGATGCAGCCGGTTTATTTGTGAATAACTACATCACTTTGGATATCTTGTTTTGCAATGAAACCCCCTATTTTTCATTGAAGGAAAACATGAGGAACTACATTTGTTAACTTTCCTTAGTAGAGTTTCAGTTCTATAAAGAGAAGACATTTATAGCTTTCAATAATTACATCACACGCAAAGAAAACAGCCCTGAACACTGATGATGCTTTTCTTAATTTTTGTGTTTTTTGTAACTCAAAATTATTTTTACTGTTGATTAATGTAAAAAGTATTTAATTGATAAAGCATTTTAAATTAATTCTACACAAGGTCAAATCCAGTGGACGATTTT
This sequence comes from Anarrhichthys ocellatus, assembly GCF_004355925.1. Taxonomy (NCBI): domain Eukaryota; kingdom Metazoa; phylum Chordata; class Actinopteri; order Perciformes; family Anarhichadidae; genus Anarrhichthys; species Anarrhichthys ocellatus. The sequence continues at coordinate 12,568,966 of NW_022280037.1, forward strand.
AGTGGGGATGCGATACTCTTCGCATGTCCCTGCCATCCCCAACATATGTTGGTCTGTTTGACTCATTCATCTTTATCTGACTAAGGTTTGTGCAAGTTAGAATCTATGGCCCCCGACCATGACTCTGAAATATCAGTCAGTGACAATCTATGACACAACAAACAATTAACAAATCGCCTACTGGTCAAATGTAACATTCAACGAGAGGCACGAACTTTGGTGGGAAGTTTTGTGTCTTCCGAACGTAAATGAAAGCTGCTTCCTCATAGCGTCTTTTTTCTGATTGTCTGAAACAAGAAGTGCTGCGTTTAGTCTCTTTCATAAATAACGTGTCAAGTTTGAAAACTATGGAAGTGCTTTGCATTCACCAAAGAAGAAATATTTGCTGTGACTCATCATTTCATAATTAGGAGATGTGTTTACTCATCCTAAAGACCGATATCTGTGTTATGGATCCTTGTTTTGTTATTACAAGGTCATCTTCTAGTTTTGAGCGTTGCGATTATAACATATAGATCTTTATATTTTTTTATCTTTATAATTACAAGGTATGCTGATTTGAACTGTTTCCTTGATTATCTTCTGTAGGGTCTTATAAGAAAAGAATTACGAAAACCTGACCTGATACTAACAAAACAAGGATCTCGTAGTAAAGAGAAAAGATAATTAAATAATTATGCTTACAAAACTGAGACCTAAAATGAATTATAACCTCGTTATTAAGCAACAAGGACTTCATAATTACAAAAAGAAATAGTTGAGATCCTTCCCTCGTAATTTGAAAACAAGTATCTCATAACCACAAGATAAAAATGATCTTAATGTCCTAACAGACATTAAGGCTTTCAGCTAAAGTTAACTTGCAGAGATCTTCATCTTATAATAATGAGATAAAGACCAAAGTAAGTGAGATTTTTATTCTTGTAGTGAATGCAATGCGCATCCTTAATATCTCTCTAATGACGGATGCTTTTCAGTCAATGAAGAAATTTTAAATTTGTTTTCAAATGTTTTGTTGGTTAGTTTAGTAAAAGTGTTGAAGTATCTTTAAAATGTCTCCTCATTTGTTTTGATTTGTGCTTTTCTTTAATTTTGCAACAGTTGCTGGTTCTCGTGTTGGAGCCCCGTCCTCAGAGTTCACTGACCCTCTCGCTGAGGGTCTCCAGCTCCTCCTCGTGCTCCTGGTAACACTCCACCGGCTGACTGCCGTCGCTGCGGGGACCGTTGGCGAGGTGTGTGGGGTAGTCGAGGCCGCTGAGCTGGGCGTGGTGATGCCAGCGCAGGTCGTCGCTCTCGTGGGTGATGTAGCGCTTGTTCATCCGGGACTCCAGGTTCCTCAGGTCCAGCCACATCTGGTAGTCCTGGTGGAGAAAGCAAGCGCGCCCTAAAACATACTGGTCCCAGAATTGTTGTCAAATTTTAACACTTTCATTTTTTAATTCATGACGTTTTCTTTTTTATATAGTTAGGGCTGGTTCAGGTTTATAGTTAGGGCTGGTTCAGGTTTATAAT
>NW_022280037.1:12570487-12603915 GCF_004355925.1 Anarrhichthys ocellatus
TATAGTTAGGGCTGGTTCAGGTTTATAATTAGGGCTGGTTCAGGTTTATATTTAGGGCTGGTTCAGGTTTATAGTTAGAGCTGGCTCAGGTTTATAGTTAGAGCTGGCTTAGGTTTATAGTTAGGACTGGTTCAGGTTTATAGTTAGGGCTGGGGGGGGGGGGGGGGGGTGTTCCTGTACCTATGTGAGGGTCCCGGGACAGAGGATGTCATATATGTACAGATTGTAAAGCCCTCTGAAGAAAATTTGTGATGTGTGATTTTGGGCTGTACAAAATAAATTGAATTGTATTAACTCAGGAACTTGTACTTTAGTCTGGTATTCATTGTTAAAAGTAAAAAAAGTAATCTTTAACATTATGTGTAGCCTGTAATCTAGTAGTTACACTTCTCTTTAGTTGTTAAAAAGTTGGTTAGTGCTTTTAATTTAGCCTCAACTTCCTCGTCCAGTCTTTGGTGGTGAAGTGTGACTGTTTGAAGGAAGGTGGGAGACATTTACGACTCTTTCATACTGATTTAACTTTTAAATAAATTCAGAAACAATGATGATGCAGAATAAATGTTACCTGTAGCCAGGGGTGACTGAGGGTCTTGTCCACACTGTATCTCTTCCTCATCTTTACTTGCAGCAGGTTGTTAATCAAATCAATCGCTGGAAAGAAGGAAAGAAAGAACAAGGAAACAAGGAAACAAGAAAAAAAGATGAGCGAGAAATGCTGAGGTAAAGCGAGTGTCCAACAGAGGGAGGGATGCAGAAGGGGAGGAGGATGTAGCCCCCCTGTGGTGAGGGGCCACTCGGGGCTAATGAGCAAAGCTAACATGATGTTAACATTTCTTCAGGGGTCAGCAGTCTGAACAGCTCGAGGACCCCGGGGCCCCTCAGGTCTACAGAGGCCTCCATCGCTTGGCATTATGCACATGAATGGAGCAGCACATGAATACCCCCCCGAATCTGTCCGTCTCACTCTCTTTCCAGGAACTGCCTGCACTCTCGCTGCTTTTCAAGGCTTTTTTTTAATCCCTCCTACATTCCTCTTTCTCAGCGGAGTCACATGACCCCGTCGTTAATCCACACTTTTTGTTTTCCTCTAATAGTGGGGCCGAACGATGGCGATGTCCGTCCATCCAACACCAGCTCTGAGAAACATATCTACAATTCTCAGACAGATTTACTCAAGTTTTGTCCCATTTTTTCAAGTGTCAAGTTATTCTTGACAATTTTGTTTGAGTAGAGCATAATTGGATGTTCAATGCCTCATGCTGCACATGAAACTGACTGTTCTAACAGAGATAGAAACAGTATCAGACACCAAATGTTTTATTTAAATGTAAAATAGTTTGAATGAAATTGATCAAACAAACGTCGATTTAGTGTTCAGCTGATATTCCAGTTGTGCTAACCCTTGACTAATCTTCCAACCAGCTGACAAACTCCGACAAATTCTGAAAAGTAAAGCCGATGCTTCATGTGTTAAAGCTGCATTCTCTCTACTGACCATCAGGGGGCGACTCCTCTGGTTGTATAGAAGTCTATGAGAAAATGACTACTTCTCTCTTGATTTATTACCTCAGTAAACATTGTAAACATGAGGTTATGGTCTCAATCTCTAGTTTCAAGTCTTTCAAGTTCATTTAGTAAATTATGGTCCATTTAGACTCAAACAGACCATAAAGCAGGGTATGCTTTAGGGCGGGGCTACACAGTGATTGACAGGTCTCTACCAGAGACGTATACGGTGTCTCTATGTTACTCCTGCTCAGTCCATACATGGTCACTTCCGGTTCACTGGTTGCAAAAACCAAGATGGTGATGGCTACACTCCACATATCAATAAGTCCACTTCTTATATAGTCTACGCTTCCAACTCCTCCTCATGCAGCGGGTCGTATGATATAATACGAAAAGGCTGGAGATCTCTGTTCGTTCCTCATGTGAAACGAGAAGTTAACGTTTTCCTAAACCTAACGTCGTAGTTACAGCTGCCTAAACACAGTTGTTTCCTGTGGAGACGGAATTTTGTTTTGAAAAGACTGTAGTCATGTAAAAAGCTTAAAGGGACACGTGTTGCTGGACTTTTGTAGGAAAACGCACGGAAAATGAGTAAATTTTTCATCAGATATCGGGGGATGTTTGTCGCTTTCAGTTGTCAGTCTGGTTGAACCATTGAACAGCGTTTTGTTGTCCATGTACTAAACTAAATAACTATTATTATAACTATAACTATCTATTAAAGAAATGTTCTACAAGATAAAAGCCTCAAAGACATTCAGCAGATTACTAACTCTTACTTTCTTCTTCTCCTAAACAACATTTGAAGTGTTAATGGATACGATTAAAAGCATTGACTAGCTATATAATTCACTGTTCAACCGCGTCATGCAACATATTTTTGAGAAAGAAGTTGCATAATATTCAATTCATGTTTAACATGACAATATAACTTCTTTATTCAAGTGTCACCATTATAAAACTTGAATCGTGTTTGTGGGCAGACCAATAAATGAGTTACAGAATCCATTTATTAAAGTGTCTTCCCTTAAAGTGATCTTTGAAAAATGCAGATTAGTTGACGCACTAAGAGTTTTTCTTCTTTGACATTTAATACTCCTGACAGAAAAATGACTTTGTACAAGGTTTATTTTGAAGTCGCTGTGGCGGTATGAGGAGGTGGAGGGGGGCTTTGAGAGCCCTTCGGGCATCCGGGCCAAGCAGCGAGTGAGTCAGGCTGATTTATCCGTCTCGTAGTCAACAGGACGACTCCAGCCAACACAGACGGCGGACGCATTTAGAGACAATGACGACAACAACATGAGTCACACAGCAGGAAAGAGACTGACTTCAAGTGCCGGAGATATTAAACTGCAGCAGGGAGGAATAATAAACTCACCAAAAATAACCACTGAGTCATATACGAAAGGTGAAACAAAGCATTCATCTTTGATCGTGGTTTTATAGGGGATGTTCTGACTATTTATATTTGTTGGTAGAGGAAGTTCTGATATGTGGTTTCAGTACAAAATGACCCTCGGCAGCGTTTTACAGAAATACTGTATGACTCGTTGAATCATCAGTAAAAACATTGAGTAAGTTTTCACGAGTATCCTGGCTTTTAATCCCATTCAGAATACACTGTTTGCAAGACAAACCTGGTCCTTCTAATCCTCATTTACATGCCTGAACCTCATTCTGTAGAGGATGAGTAACCACTGATATTGGGGTCTACAGGGAGTCCGAGACCTTTTGATTGACACTTCAGACCCCCTGAAAGCCTCAATTGCAAAATGTTGGGGTCTTTAAAATCATTAGACAGTTCGTCACTTGCAATTGTGACTCAAATTACTTTTTAAACTAATGCTCAGGAGTTTTAAATATTCAAACTGCAAAACATTGAGTCAGTATGTATGAATAGTGAGTGGGAGAGAAAACTTGTGGTCCAAAATGTGGTCCAGTGCCTTTTGTGAGAACCTGGATTAAAGCAGGACATTAATGATGCCGATTTGTAAAAAGTCTTAATTCATGCTTTGTTAGGTCTGTCGGCCAGACGTCAAGCAAATCATTTTTAAAATGCTTGTTTTTTTTAATGGAGTTTGGATCGATCAATGCTCGGCTTTGCTAACATTGTAGTAGCTCCATCAACGCGCAAAATAACATCATATAGGCGTAAATACGGCAGCCTCGTTTATACACATACATTAATACACATAGTGTCTCTACTAATACGAGGTAGCGTAGAGCTGTTGGCAAACAGCTACAGCTACAATCATTTCTGATTCTCATTCTCAACGTCAGGATGCAGTGATGACAGGAGAATCTCAACGCTGATAGGCTTTCGTGACACAGTTGAACTCAAGCGGATCCGCGAATGAGCAGAATTTTGAATTATTCACGACGCGCCATTCGCCTCAGTTGCAACACCCGGCGCGATTTCTTGTCTATTCGCGTCCATTTGCAGCCATTCGCGTCAATGCATTGACTTTGTCTCAATTGTCTGTGGAGGACTCAATAGGACTCAATAGGCAATATATAAGAGCAAAATACTTGAGTACTGGGCCCCCCGATTTCCACCGGGTGTTTTGCACATTTTAGTTTTTGGCTGCCTGGACTCTGCAGGACTCATCACAGCAATGGATTTAGCTTCTTTAGCTGATCATCAAGTTACAGAAAACCAGAGCAACAAAACAAATGAAAATCTGCAAACCAAAATCAAACTTTCTTTGTATTTGAGCATTTATTGACTAACTACTATGTAACTTAAGTTGATGAAGCACCTGCAAACATGGAAGAGGATGATCATGAACCTGAAGAAGGTGTTTATATGACCCAGTATCCAGATTATCCAGGACTTTTAAGTTTACAGGTTTACAACTCAAGATTTCCTGTTCACGACTGGACGAGGAGCAAAAAGAAGGTCCTCGGTGTTACGTACCTTCCTGGGAAACTTTCTTCCAGGGATGAGGAGGGTACATGAAGGCAGCATTCTGGATCTGATCGTTGATATCTTCATCTTCATTGAAAGGGAACGTCCCACTCAGACTGCAGAACATAAAATACAGAAATCATATTACAGATTTAACCTGTAATTCAGTTTATGGAATGGCCATGATTTAAACTTAGATAAAATAGTTTGCTTTTATGTTTTATGTTGTAGTGTTTGCTGGTCGACTTTTGCTGAGGACCACGAGAAAAGTTAAAACTAAAGGAAGGAGAAAATGAGGAGGATAAAACCAGGTGAGAAAATAAAAAGGAAAAATAACAAGAGAACAACAACAATATCATCCATCAGGTGAGCCTCCTACCTGACGTAGATGATGACCCCCACCGACCACATGTCCAGAGAGCGGTTGTAGCCTTTGTTCCTCAGGACCTCGGGAGCGAGATACGCCGGCGTGCCGACCACTGAACGCCTGAACGACTTCTCGCCGATGATCCGAGCGAAGCCGAAGTCACACAGCTTCACCTGAAACACGACGTGGACGGAGGTCTGTTACACAAAACCTTTAGCATGATGTGACGATTTGTTTTATTGGTGACAAAACTCAAATTCAGTTAGCGCAAAACCCCTCAGCTGTGCGGTGCAGCATCAGATCCCCGGTGCTGGTTGAGTTTAAGTTGCTACAGCTGCGAACTCAAGGTCCGTTCTTCCCCCCGCCAACATAGTCTCAAAAGAGGCGTGGAGTGAGGCGTCTGGACATTGGAGTGCGCTAGCTAGCTAATTCTTAATTCAGTACCTGATCAGTTGGGTGGGCGTTGTTTTCAGCGTAAGTAACAAAACTTGCTGGCTGTAAACGATAAATGTCAGTTGGGTATTGTGAATGACGAAAGGTAGACAGTCGACAGTTCAACGTATCCTCGTTCAACGGTTCGTATGATATCTTATGAAAAAGTTACTCCTCATTTTTTGAGCATTTTCCAACAACAGTCCAGCAAATGTGTCAATTTCCGCTTGTTATGTGAATACCTTCTTCACAGGAAACTACTTAGTTAGGTTCAGGGAAAGGTTGAACAACCAAATACACAAATTCTCGTGTCAATGTCCATGACGATGATGTCGAGGTAAGTCATTATTTCTTCTTCATTATATATTCAGAATATATGAGTCAATAATTGAGTGAGTGATGACATAAAAAGTTTACTGACGTTTGTATCAGTGTTTTGACCATAAAATGACTCTTCAATGATTGATGAAATGATTGTTTTCACAATATTATTTTGACAAAAGCAGCCCAACATAATCAGCAGTAGCCCAGTTGGGTGGAAACCAGTTCAATCTGGCAACACTGTGACTCAGCTAGCTAGCTAGCTCCCACGCTAACAGTTACTCCGTCTGTATTTGTTTGTTTCCTGATGTAATATACGGAGTAGCAGGCTCTGAGACACAGGAAGCAAAGTGTGTGAGCCCAACAGCCTGATGCATCATTACAGCCATCAGCTAACAGTCTGACACTGATTCCTGGAGAGGAGACTGAAGAGTGCAGAAAGCTGCTAATAGTTGCACTGAAAGCTATTGGACTGTCTGAGTCTGGTGTCCTGTTCCACCTCTTTGCTTTATAATGTGTGTATCTACTCTACAGTAGATGGAAGACACAACAGACATAGATCTGTGTGTTTGTGTTTGGTCTTTTCTTGCGTGACCAAACCAGGACGTTCATGCACGCACATGTGTGTGTGTGTGTTTACGCATGATTTACACACCACGGACAAATCAGTGTTGAATTCAGATGCATGGTGGACTGTTTATGTTTGAATATTGGTTTAAGTAATAATGAGTGGGACAGAACATAATACACGCCTATGTAAGCACCAAAAACAAGTACTTTGTGTAAAGGGCTGAGGTCCAGGGTAGTTAGAGGAATCTCCATTCCAGCCAGAGGGCTCCACCCACTCCCTCAGGAGAGCATTGGGATCAGGTGTGGGACGAGACACACCTGGAGCTGATCTCGTCAGGGAGATGAACAAATGTGAAGCTGATCAGGGAGAACATGCGGAGAGCATGCTGCAGGAGGAGCAGGGTCGCGCCTCCCTCAGGTCTCGAGGGATAGAGAGAGTTGAGACCAGTAAGTCGGCTAGCGGCCCGGCTGAAATAGTTTATATTTTCTAGTTTTCTGACAGAGATCTGGACTAAGCTAGGGTTTTCTGTTTTGTGTTACTTGAAGTGAGTTTAATTAAATACCTTGAAAACCTGCAGAACTGACTCTGCCTCTGATTGCTGAGCTGCCACTATTTTCTGTGTCCTCTGTACAATCCTGTTACAATTATTAATTTAAATTTAAACATAAACTGGTTTCTGTACTGCATTCACTTAACATTTATGGAATATAAGTTAATTATGTTAATCTTAATATGTAGTGATTAATATCTGATTCCATAAACATATACAGTAGCCATATTTTACTTTAAATGTCAAGCAAATATAAAGCAAACTTTTCAAATATCCCAGTTCCATTGTCTTCTTCAGGGTTTTGTTACTTGTGAGTTTATATCATTCTTGTTGGTGTTTTTTCAGAGTTTTGAATCTTTTAAATTTGTGTCACAATGTCAGCCGATTCCTCGCTCCACATCTTCCTTGCCTGCTTTTTTCTCTCCTGTCATGTACGACATGTACACGTCGTTCCACATCTCTAATTCTTCGCTCTTGGTTGAATCGTATCCCAGCATGCATCACATCATTTACAAAGATATTCCAGAATTAATTTGTCAACATGGGAAAACGAAACATTTCAGAGAATGTTTTCACTGTTTCGACTTCATTACCGTTAAAATGAAACACACCAAGTCAGACTTTTTTCATACAATAAAAAAAAAATAATAATTCTGTCAAAAATATTACACTGAGAAGTTGTGTATTCTGTGTGATGCTTTAAAGGAAAACAAACAAACACAAAACTTTGCATGATTTTATCAGAACGTGAATATCATCATAATAAATATACAGACACTTACATCGAAAAGACTCAAAAAATTCAGTTAATATAATCCACACACACACACACACACACACACACACACACACACACAGTACCTGTGGAAATGCGTCTGCAGAAGCCAGCAGCACGTTTTCAGGTTTCAGATCACAGTGGACAATGTTCTTGAAGTGGAGGTGACGCAGAGCCACCAGGATCTGATGGTGACAGATAATAATAATAATAATGAGAATAACAATAGTAGTAACAATAATAACAATAGTAGCAGTAGTAATATTAATAATAATTCACGTTTTGTCAAAGCAATCAGAGAAAACATGCTCAAGGTGGCGCTAGAGAAAAAGCCAGGGAGTCCAGATGTGACCAGGTGTTCTCTCTATTACGAGTTTCCTGATTTTAGATGATGAACGCCACGATCACCACCTTCATTTATATCCCACACAAGTTTAAATTCAAGCGTCTTAAATGTCACTTGAAGTGACGAAGAGGAAGTGGAAACCGCATTACCTGCGTGACCATGAACTTGGTGATCCTCTCGGGGAGTCGTCCCTTCTCACTGGACAGGATCATCTCCAGCATGTCTCCGTGGAGCTTCTCCATGACGACAAACACCCTCTCCGGGGTCTCAAACATGCAGTCGAGGTTGACCACGCCCGGGTGGTGCAAACTCTGGAGGGAGGAGGAGGAGGAGGAGGAAGAAATCAATATTTTTATTCTAACTTTTTTGTCATTTTCTGACACAATATATTCACTCAACATTGGAAAACAAAGGAATGTCCTACTGTTTCTGTTTTGTTTGTCTTGTGTTTGTTGTGTTATAAATTGGCTACAACTGAATTTCGTCGTGCGTCACTGAATGATTTATGGAAACATGCTATCAGTCCTGTGCCATAAACACATTTCTTCTGATGACTCCTAATAGTTGCAACAGCTTTAAATCATATATTTGGATATCTGAATAAAATAATAATCAAAATTGAAGTAAATTTTAGAAAGACAGTGTTTTGTGTGTGTGTGTGTGTGTGTGTGTGTGTGTTTGCAGCAGCAGCTTCTGCAGGTTGTGCAGCGCTGGAATATTACAGGATGTCACACCCCTACGGTGTTGCCACGGTAATGAAGTCGTTCACGGCAGGAAGTCTCACTCACAGCCAACAGGCTCCACTGTGAGTGTGTGTGTGTGTGTGAGTGTGTGTGTGTACCTGCAGGATGGCCACCTCGTTGCGCAGCTGACTCTCCTGTTTGGTGGGGAAGCGGAGTTTGTCGATGATCTTGATGGCGACGTCTCGGCCGGACTTTCTGTGTTTACCTGCATGAAAACACACAAAAATCAATTATTATTATTATTATTAAATATCATTATTATTATTTATTCACTAAGTCAAGGTTTGTTTGGACGGTTTGTTTTGAGTCGAACCGCTGCGTCTCGAGAAGCAAGCATTGATTTATTTTATTTTTATGTATTTGCAATTTTGCAATTTATTTTGTAAGAAAAAAGAAATTCAAGAGTTTAAATTAAAATATTAGAATTTAAATTTAAAATGAAAAAAATATCAAAATAAACTATATTCTCCAAATATTAAGATTTTTACTGTCAAAATATCCTAACATGTTAAACTTGATGACTTTTTCTCAAAATACTTCCACTTTATTGTTTAGATCTTTTATCTTACTGCAGGTTTAGATGTTATTTTGCACGTTTTACCTCCATAGACGATGCCAAACTGTCCTGAACCAAGAACCTCGTCTGGAAAGATCTGATACACCGAGTTGATGTCCTGGAAAACAGAAGAACAAGTCTGAGCAAAAGTTCACATCAATCATTCCAAATGAAGCTCGAGCGTAAATTCAGTGTTTAGTTACATTACATACATTTAGAAGACACTACAGGTGAATAGGGTCAAAAAATTAACTAATAGATATCGCCATGAAACTTCACCACTTCATTACTCACATTAAGAGGATTATTTATTGTATTGCAAGTTTTCTGTAATGTTATGTTTAAATATAGAAATTAGGCATTATGTAGTGGGAACTTTTGGTGAATTTAGTAGAAATCTACAGACGTAAACAGACAAAGTAGCAAAATAAATGTTTTCTTTCAACGAGTCTGAAAGAAGACGAGTTATGGAAGAAAAATAGGACAAAATCTCAAATTTGATTAGTGCATGACAAACTATATCGTTGCCTGTAAAGTAACAAAAGTAAAGTTATCAAGCAGAACAATAATATGTCTGATTATAATCTGATGGATTAATGGACGATAACTTTGATATTGTAGCTGGTGCGTATTAACTGCTTTGTATGTTTTGTATCACATTTTATTTGATATTTTTCTTTCATAATCTGTAAATTACAGCACAATGTTTTCATGTAAGATCTAATAAAGCAGAAGAAATACAAACCCTCAAACAGTACTTGAGTAAATGTACTTAGTTACTTTCCACCAGTGGAGCCGAGCTTTTTAAAAGTTGTAAAAGCTGTGAAGTTTCCTGTGAGAGCTGCTCCAGCTGGAGTGGAGGAGGGCGAGGCCGTGTGACAGAAAGTGGGTGGAGTTGTTCAGAGAAGCCCACTGAGAGTAACTAGGTGGAGTTGTTCAGAGAAGCCCACTGAGTGTAACTACAGGTGGAGTTGTTCAGAGAAGCCCACTGAGAGTAACTACAGGTGGAGTTGTTCAGAGAAGCCCACTGAGAGTAACTACAGGTGGAGTTGTTCAGAGAAGCCCACTGAGTGTAACTACCCGGCGTCACTGATCTGCCACAGCTTTGACACCAAAACTGCAAAATATTTTCTCCTTGTCTGCAATCACGTCTCTCTTTTCTCCCCCGTCAGCTGACAGCTTAATATCACACCTCGAGCAAAGAGGACAGAAATACAATATTATAACCCCCCCCTCTTTCCCCGAAGCCTCGCTGCCTAATTACCATCCTGTGTCACCATGGAAACCATTTGGCTGAGTGAGTAATCACAGTAATCTCCATTTGAAGGTGCTCGAAGACGCGCTCACCTTGAAGACGGATGGGGAAAAAAAGGTGAGGCGCTATTTTCTGCATGGAAATTGGGACTCCGTGTTCTCTGCGGTTACATCTGCATGAATAGAGTTTGCAGACATTTTTCAGCCTCGTGTGGAAAAAAAAATCTTTATGATGTTAATGCGCAGGAGCGTTTGATGCTCAACTCGGTGACACGTCCTCCGAGTCTTCAAATGCAAATGCATGAAGAGGGATCAGAGGATGTAAACAGGATGTAGTTTGTAGTTGGAGGAAGACGGAGACCTTCATCTTGCATCTGAAGCTCATGACAGAAAGTTAATGAACCAAAAACCTGAAGCTAACCAGGAAACAAAATGTGTTGTTTTTGTCACTCCTCTGTTCACTAAAGCCTGACTGATACATCGGCCGACATCATTGTGTGACTTTGCTGTTTTAAAGGTTTAGCTCTGATTCACTAGAGTCACACAACAACTGACGTAAAATGACTGTTTTTATCAAAGGAGTCTGGTGGCTTTGAAGATGGCATCTTTCATCGGTCACTTTGAACTGCACTAACCTCTGTGAAAGGTGCTCTACAAATAAAGATTGACTGATTGATTGATTGATTGAATGATGATGCCCATGATGTATACCTGCGTATAAACACAACTACATCTTTGTGTGTGTGTGTGTGTGTGTGTGTGTGTGTGTGTGTGTGTGTGTGTTCTCACCACATTCTCCTGGATCTGGCAGTTGGAGACAGAAATACTGATGGAAATTTCCTCTGTTGATGAGACACAAACATGATCAGACTTAAAACTGAAGAGAAACAATCAGCATCTTTAAGGGAAATAATAAAAACACGAATAATCGTTGATGTTAATAACTCTAAAAGACACACATGTTATTTAAGACCTTCTGTTATTAAGCTGTGCACTTTCTCAAAGAAGTATATCTACTGAATAATAGATGTTCTAAATATGAAGCCTGTAGCCTTCCGGCGGTTGAGACACGGTATTATTTCAGTGTATTTTCCCCACAGGTGAACACACAGAGTCGGAGAAGGCACTGAGACCAACAGTGTAGTGTTAGTCATGATCAGTTTGACGTCAACAGAGGTCTGAAATATCTCTGATGGGTTTTTGTGTGGGTGTCGAGGCCCTGAGGGGATCTTAGAGTCTGCGGGAGAATTCACCATGAACATTAATACCTGAGCTGCAAATGTGTCCTTCCACAGGCGGGATACTAATGTTATAATAACATTCACATTTTGTCCAATTTTATATAGATTCTCTGAATGTCAGAACATCCTGTGTTCTTATTAAAGTGAGTAAGAAGACAAAGTGGTGACTCTAACCTCTTAACATGCAGCATTCCTGTAATCAGATTAAATGCTGGAACAATCAGGTTATTCCACAATGTCAGTAATGTCAGTATCATGATGCACATCCATTGAATAAAATACATATTTAAGATGTACCCTTCAACACACATTTCCCCAAAATTCAATCTGACATATTGTTGCACATTAAAAATAAATTAGATTTAGTTATGAAACTTCCTGGCCAGCTTTTAGGACACAATTAAGGATTTATCCAATTTCATCTTGAACCTTAGCAAGAGGCTTCGCTGGTTGTACATATCTACTTATTCTAGATTTGTATTTTCTGTTGTTTTTGTTTGTGTTCTGATTTTGTTTTTTGTTTGTCATTTGCTTATTCTGGTTTTGATGAGTAATATTGTCATTGTTTTATTTGTTTTAATAGGAAAGGACTCTGAATAAGCCTCTCAGGCTTCTTTCATGTCCTGCACTGTAAAAAAAACGTATACTTTTTATTCAATTGTATGTATTTTGTACATCTTAAACGCTTTTGTTTTGTTACGTCTTACTCATAAATATAGCATTGAATTCATAGTCAATTTATTGATTGTGATTATTGGTAAATTTTACATACATGAATGCAAAAATAACAAAAGTTATAATTTCACTGGAATATATTAAGAGTCTCAAACTTATAAACACATAAATGTAGTTTGTATTAGATGAATAACATATTTTTATTATTATTCATCCAAATAATATAAAATTAATTAATTCAATGTTTTGATTTCTATGAGTTCATTTGTATAATATTATGTTGAGTACATGTCTGCAATCTTTTTATTTTTGAATTCTTTTAAAAAAGACAAGCATGTACTGGTTATATAGTTTCAGTTTTTGAAACTCACACTAACATTAAAAATCATACGGATTATAGTCTCTCATTGTTTAAGTGTTATTATTATTCTCTTTCTGTATTTCTTATTTTATCTATTTGTTAAATCATTTGTTAAATTTGTTATGGAGATAGGCATGGAGATAGAATTTCACTATACGTTGTGCTGGGATAATAAAACTTGATTTGATTTGAAAATTTAGGATCTTCAGAACAATGTTAAATAAAGTTCTGTGACTATGAACAAAGTTTGGCTGCACAAGTTTTTACTGACTGAGGCTGAAAGTTGGTTGTCAAACAGAAATAGGATATTGTTATCGTTAATGTTCTATAGTATAAAAAGACACAGGAGCATGTCCAAACAGCAGGTACAGTTTTTAAGGCAGTAAATGGGTCTGAAGTCTTTATAACCATTAGCTATATAGAGCTGGGTGTCGTCTGCATAGCGATCATCATTAACATCATCCTCACCAATGATGAACCATACAAAGACGTACAAAAGTAGTGGATCCAGAATTGAGCCTTGTGGCACTCCATAGACATGCTCATTCTTATTTTAACTGAAATGACAAGTTTTGAATTGAGACAATAAAGTTGTGTGACACATGGACCAAAACTAGTTGAAAGTTCAGCCTCAGACCTGACTCATTTCTGACATCGAAATGACGTGGGATCCACAAAGTAGGTCAAAGCAATTTGCTATTGACCAATACCACATATTAAAGTTTTAAATAACCAAGTTTAAAGACAAATCCTTCTACTAATACCAACATGGGTACAGGTTTTAAACTGTCTTACTGTGTCCACTGCGGTGAGAGCTGTGGGAAATTCCTGTAGAGACGGCCGGCATCAGAGCGTGCTGGATGGCCGTCTCCCACATACGAGCCACATCCTGTCCAACTCCGCTGACCTGAAAGCAGCCAATAGAAAACCGTCAGTATAAAGTATTAGTCATGTAAAGTAAGTACATTTACTCAAGTACTGTGCATAGGTACAATTTTGAGATATTTGTACTATACTAATTTTCATTTTATTCTAGCCTACTTTACGCAACATCTCAGAGGTAAATGTCATGCATTTTATTCTACTATATTCTGGCAGCTGTAGTTACTAGTTACCTTTCAGATTAAGATTTTACATAAAAATATATATGTATATATATTTAGCCAAGAGAATACAATTTGTTAAATTGGTCAGTGTAGTTCAGACCGTTGTAATATCTCAGATATCTATGGGTTATTGATGAGACTTTTACTCTCCAAATTTACCAGATGGTTTGATTTAAATAAAAAAAAGATCAATTTATCCAATAAATCACTAAAAATAGAAAATAAAATAATTAAGAATTCAGAACTTGAGAACTTTTTTCTTTCTTTCCTTTACCAATAATAATCTCACGAGCCATCAGATTTATTCTGGGACCCTTTGGAGGGGCATGACCCCTAGGTTGGGAACCACTGGAGTAAACTACACAAATTTTTCATTTTTGAGGTTTTAAGTACATATTGATTATAGTACCTCTGTACTTTTACTGACTTTTACTCATAATGGAATACTTATGTATGCTTTTGGTACTTTTACTTGAGTAAAAGATCTAAATAGATCTAAACCACTGGACACATCAAAGCTTTACTCCATAAAAATAAGCCGAGCGCCATATATTCACCAGAATGCTACTGCTGCTCACAGAGGACTCAGCTCTCTGCAGGTGTTCTCCGATGTAGTAAACCAGCGACGCGGTGGTGATCTCAAAGCAGTGAGGATTGGCTCCATCGGGAAGCACAGACAAAGTCTGAGCCGGTTCCAGACATAAGATCTCCGACAGAGGGATTTCCTGCAGAGAGAAGAGGGACAGAGCATGAAGAAACAAGGTTGATCATTGCACTCTTTACTTAAACTTGTTACCGGTGCATTTGTGTATCACTACAGTGCATGTGTAGCTTCAAAAGTATTATGATTTTCCCCCGAAATACATCCCTGCAAACACAAAAGCATCACTGTAAAGTGTGTGATGCTTTTAATAAAAGGACATGATCCCTCACTAGCTTCCCACCCGCCAGCACTGACAAATATCAGTTCTGCTCTTTAATGGATCCTCATCCTCACAAACTCATCTTGTGTAAAAGTGAAGCAAAGTGTTTTGAAAATACCAACAAGAAAGCTTAAATCTAACTTCAACCATAATCAGAATCAGCTTTATTGACCAAGTGTGTGAACACATGTAAGGAATTTGACTCAAGGACATTTTGTCAGCGGCAGTGTGTCATATTTTTTTGGTGAAGCCAAAATCAGGACGTGAAAATATTTCCCTCATTTCCCGGGTGAACCAGTTTGAGGACAGACTCAACGGAGATGTGAGAGGATTTGTGCATCGATTGAACTAAAAGGATGCTGGGAGTTTAGTTATAGACATCTGCTCAACAAGCAGTTTAAACAGAAAGCATAAAGATACTCATGCCTTAAGAGAAAGACAAACAGAAAAAGGAGGACAATTTAAAATACGATTAAAACTCCAAAAACACCAGAATTGTCCTTTAACATACTTTCATGTAAATCAGTGGTGAGGGAGGGGGTGACGGAGCTCTTCTTACCTTGTAGTATTTACTTCCTGTGTCGTTCTGAAACAGCGTGATGCATTTACTCTCCAGCCGCCAGTAATGTCTCTTCCTCTGAAACATAGAGGAAGAGGAGGAAGAAATGAGAAGTCAGATGAGACAGCAGGCGAGGAGAGAGACAGAGAGGGTGAGAGGAAAAAGGGAGAAAAGGATGTCCAGAGGAAAGTGAACAGAGAGAAGGGGAAGAGAAACGCTGACGTCATTTAACAGAATCTCAAAAAACTTGTTTCAACTTTCACACAGAGCTGAAAGATGCAGAGCAGCAACACTTCATCTGACTGAAAACAATATCTATTTTATTACACTTTTGTTTAAAAAAAACTCCCATGAACATGTGTCTCAGTTTTGGAGAGACATCTGGGAAGAAGTCTGCAAAAATCTAAATAATACTTTACTGTTTAATATTCTTATCATATTTCTGTCTAGTGTTGTTTCTAATTAATTTATCCATTTTCATTTCACATATTATCAGCATGTTTATGTTTATTTATAACAAAAGATCTCGTCCTGTT
This sequence comes from Anarrhichthys ocellatus, assembly GCF_004355925.1. NCBI lineage: Eukaryota > Metazoa > Chordata > Actinopteri > Perciformes > Anarhichadidae > Anarrhichthys > Anarrhichthys ocellatus. The sequence continues at coordinate 12,586,221 of NW_022280037.1, forward strand.
TGACGTGACAACAAAAACCAATAAGATAAATACATAAAATCAGTGGAGGGCAGATTGTGAACACAATTATGTTTACAGACAATGTAATCACCTATATTTATGCTCAATATTTAAACTGAATAATACGTATGATCTTTAAAGTATTTAATCAAATCGTCAACAGCCAATCAAACAGTGTGAGCAGCAGCAGTTCAGTTCTAGTAGTGAAATATCTGCAGTGATGTCAGTGAACACAGATGAACTCAGTCCGGGACACTCTGTCCTGGCCCCTCATGGATGAACAGTTTGGGGCCTCCACGACTCGTCACACTGAACACTGAGGACTCCCTCCCTGAAAGTTTCATTTCATTCTTATAAAAGATCTTTTTCTTGTCCCAAATACTTGTAAAAAATATAAATAAATAAAATTAGAAAAATGTATCCTAATACAACGGTTTGTATGATATCTTATGAAAAGTTAGTTGTCATTTTTCATGTGTTTTTCCAGAAACACGTGTCGATTTCAATTCGTTACATGAATACATTCTTTAAAAAAAAACTTCCTTCTCCACAGGAAACAACTTAGTTATGTGTTGTCATCAAAACTACTTATATAAGTTTAGGAAAAGATTGAGGTTTGGGTTAAAATAACCACAGAAGTGTTGTTACTGAAGTACGTAAATTCTGTAACAAATAAAATAAATGTTCACTTCAGACCAGCCGGTCTCACTCACTTTGAAAACTTTTTAAAAACTAAATTGTTTGTCAAATTTCTACCACAATCTGCTCATAAATACTTTCCATACAACAACTTTGCCAGTTAATTATTGTTGTTATTTTGCATTTTCTTGCTGTTTATTCATGGTTCACTCTTCGTAAACAGGCAGACAATAATAACTGTTATTTAAATTGTTTTTAGTTAAAGACATCTAGTTTTAAAAAATGTTCTTGAATTAATAATTCAAGTCATGGATACACTAAATTATTAAAAGGTAGTGAAGACAGATAAACAAACAAAGTAACAAGCAGACAGGTAGACGTATAAACAGGTAGATGTACCAGAGTGTCCTTGCTGGTATAGTGGACCATCCAGCCCTCCTTCATCACGTTGCTCGTCTTCCTCTTTGTGTGTTTGACGGACTGAACGACTCGCATGAGAGGGATGTTGTTACTGGTGGACGGGCTGCAGGGGGCGGGACAAAAGTCAATCTCACACATCAGTGTGTGTGTTTCTGTGTGTGTGTATGTGTGTGTGTTTCTGTACCTGATGGCCCGGTTGCACTCGTCCAGGTCGGGGTCGTGCAGGTCGCAGAGGTCGCTCGGCCCCGCCTCCAGCATGAGACCCCCCTCTGATGTTAGCACTTCGTCCATGTCGTCGCCACCTTGATCAATATCGTGGTCGTCAAGGCAACCCTCCACCATGATGTCTGACTCCGCCCCCGGGCTCAGGAGCTCTACGAAACAAACACACACACACCTGGATGTGTAGTTTCATGTTTCTACCGTTGTGAGGACCAGATGTTGTAGACCATCAAAGTGAGGACATGAAGACTTGGTCGTAGCATTAAGGTTTGTTTATGTAGTTACACTGTAGTTCTTCGTATATAAAGTATCGCTACCATCAGGTGTGTGTGTGAGTGTCTGTTGAAACTTGCCTCCATTTTTGGAAACTTCTCCCAGGCAGTTGTTTGGCACTTTGGGAGCACATCGTTTATGACAGTTAAATTTACAATCTGAGGGAGAAACAAGGAAGGAGAGCAGACATTAGGTCCCAGAAGGTTACAGTCCGACATTTGTTGGACAAAATGCCATTTATTCAGAAAGCAGGAAATAATGCAATGTTTTTAAACCAACAGGAAAGATTTGTAGTGGAAGGACAAACATGCAATTTAAATATTATTTTTAATTTAAATGTATTTTGAAAGGACATTAAGCATGTTTTGACACACCGTTCTGACACGTTGAAAACTAACACTTGGTGCGCCGATCTCTGATGCCAAGGAGCACTAAGTATTTGATGAGTTGTCTTAACAACTAGCAGTCAGATATCCATGATATCCCCTGTTCACATTCCTGCTGTCCAGAGGAAAAACCCTCCAGAAAAACTGGAGTGATGTAGAGATGCCATATACGTCTCTGGTAGAGACCTGTCAATCACTGTGTAGCCCTGCCCTAAAGCATACCCTGCTTTATGGTCTATTTGACTCTAAATGAACCATAATTTACTAAATGAATACAACCAGAGGAGTCGTCCCCTGATGGACAGTAGAGAGAATGCAGGTTCAAGACATGAAGCTTTGACTTCACTTTAAAGAACCGGATGTTGCCGCCTGGACGAAGATAAATTACCAGATGGTGTTTCTTTTGTCAAAATACTTTTATATTGCAACTGTTACGCTCACTGCAGCGTTTACCTGACCAGGGATTATTTAAACAAATGTATAAAAGTTTTAAAGATGCTCACCTTTACACTGCAGGCCCTGTCTGAAGAGGCCTTTCAGCAGCTTCTTGCAGTGCTGGCAGACGGTGGGTCGGGTATACGAGTGGATCAGGAAGGTGTGAGGAACTTTGACCTTTGACAGAAAGATCTTGTCGAGTTCGATGGGACGGCCGATGTACGACTGAGAGCTGGAGCGCCGCTCTCGACCGGGGAAGTAATCTAATTGGTTCTTCTGCTGGAGACAAAGATCAGGAGACCAGTGTGGAGGAGCGGTCATGACTTTGTGAGACATGTTCAACCAAAAAAAATACATTTAGAGGAGTAGATTTATTCACAGGCAACTTGGTTTTTTGCTTAGATGCTGAGAAAATGTTCCAGACGAAAAAAAGATGTTCTTGATTTGACACGATTTATAACAAACTCTTCTTAGCGTTTAAACCCACAGGTGTCCTCCAACCAAAAGTTTAAATCAAAAATCTGCGTTATTTCAGGACTTTGAAGCATGTTTATGCTAAAAACAGTGATAGTCAAAAAAAGAGATGGGCGATGCAGTTAGTTTGAACATTATTGGAGGGAATAAATATCAGATTTAAAATCCTGTGTACTCTTGTTAAATAGTTAGAAGCAAAAATGCCACACATTTTAATGCAAGTACCATTCCTCAGGGATTATTATTCTGGATAAAAGTGATGAAACTTACCTCCATGCTGGGACTGACCGGAGACTGGACAATCAAAGAGAACAAAAGAAAGATATTTAGAGTGGGGTTTTAATGTTCTAATGAAAAATTGACAAACACACAGTCAGCTGATTTCAGCATCTCAAAGGTATAATTGTTGTTCTTTAACAAACAATTATAAGATTGCCTTTTTTAGTTATTTGTTTGACCCATCTGACTGCAAGTCAAACATCATTGAGCCACATCTGGCAGTGATATGAGGAGCAGAACTGACTCCTGATTGGTCCTCTGCCAGAACACAACCAAGTCTAGCTGTAGTAAGAACGTCTGTATACATCTGTATGATTCATATCCCTTTCAAAATACCAAAAACACAAAAGTTGGCTAGTTAGCCCTCATTTTTAAAGTGAAACACAAAGTGTGAAAATACAAAGACGAAATCTCACGAAATCTCACTTTTTGTTCCTCTATAGTAAGCATCCAAACATATGTAGTTCAGAACAAAGCAAGTCTGATTGAGCATGAACATATTTACTGGACAGATCGATCTATAATATGAGGGCTCAACCCTGAAATACAAGAGCGATGCTGTTTTCTATACTCTGCACGGTAGTTGGACTTTAGCCTGGGATCTGTTAGCTTTAGCCTCCAGTACATATTTAAGAACTTGTTAGCTTGGACTAGAGACTCAGACTGCTGGCTACTTGTATCAGGTGTTGGTTCTTGGACTTCTAAATGAGACGAGTCTTTCAAAACTAAAGAAATAAATCACAGACATGTTCAGAATGTACTGTATATAATCCACTGACCAGTAAAGCATCGTCGGTGTAGAAGGGGGGTGAGGGCTCAGCTGAGAGGGGGCGACCCAGGTTTACCAGCCCCCCCGTTAGGGAGACGTTGGACGAGCGACGCCGCCTCACTCCGCTGCAGTTGTTGGGGATCTTAAAGGCACAACGCTTGTGATAGTTCAGACCACAGCCTGATCAGAAACAGACAACAGCAGATTCATTTGTCGATACATAAATTAACAAAAATGTGAGAACAGATTTTTTTATCTTTTTTAGAGCCTCATGAGCTTCATCAGTAGGTTTTGTACCTTCACATTTGAGTCCCTGACGAACAAGTCCCCACAGCATCTCTCCACAGTGGTCGCAGAAGGCCGGAGCACGGTACGAGTGGACGAACAGACAGTGTGGACGGATCTGGAAGTCCTCCACTGTAGCTGAAGCTGCAAAAAAAGATGTTTGGATACAAATAATTTCAACAACCAGTGAGCCGGTTCTTTGTGTCAGGAAAGAAGACCGATTGAACCAAGCAATCATTTCTCTAATCAGTTAGGTTAAATATTTAAAACAGATTGAAAGTCTTGAAAAGTTGAATGTTCTGAGCTTTGGAAATGGATTTGTACAATAAAGTTGAGGTATTTAAAGGAGTTGTACTCATGAGAAGAAGTTGAAGTGGCAGTTAAAAGTGGAAGTGCTGAATTAATTTAGAGTTTTATTTGAGATGTTAGCACCGAAAGGAGTTGAAGTGTCACTTGAAAAAGCATTAATGGAGTTGAAGTATGAACTGAAAAGAAAGTTTCAACTGTCAGTTGAATTATAAACATGACGCGTAGGCACTGAAATGATTTGAAATGTCAGATGATGTGTAACAGGTGAAAGGAGTTGAAGTGGGAATTAAGGTAAAGTTATGACAGGATAGGACGTGTCAGTGTGAACACTGAAAGGATTCAAAACATCAGTTCAAATGTACAAACTGACAGATGATGTCCGGCCTGTGTAAGCAGTGAAAGGAGTTGAAGGGTCAGCTGAAGTAAAATGTATAAATGCACAAATTTGTTTGCAGTATATAGTTACACATTGTTATGTACTCAGGTCTTATAAATCTCAGTCGTAATGGCACTTATATGAGCTGAGGTTATATACGTGTTATTCCACTAGTCAATTAATTAATCAATCAATAGTTTATCAGAAACATTGCGGACGGAGAACCACTTTCACACATTTTTTCAGTTTTGAGATTAATTTGCGGACACATGCTGAAATCAATATTCCATAAAAATGTATTTTTGACCAACATTAAAAACAAAGCGGCAGCAGAACAACGGTGCAGTAATGTTCACTTCCAAGTAGAATGAATAATATAATGTATTATTCTAAAGGGAGTTCTTTTCCACATTTTCTAAATTATTTTCTTTTAAATCGGCTGGAAGTCGAGCAGCTGCTGATCTGGTCCGACTGGGCCGGCGGCCATAACAGCCATCTGAGCCCAAACATCCTCCAGCTGTTTTCACAAAAACTCAGTGGGGGGGCACTCCGGCAGCAACCAGAACTCCCGCTGACGAACCCACAACACCAGAGAGGGAATCGACCGGCCGGCCTGAGCGGTTACACAGTAAACGCCGATATCTCAATTTTACTGAAAAAGGTTTACAAGTTTTCACCAAGTTAAACAAGAAATATAGACGAACCAATGACAAATAATGGAGTCACATTTAGGTTTTAATGAAGGACAAAACATCTGGTTTAAAGAATACACTGGTTTAATGAGCTTTACAGCAGTTTGTGATAAATACTTTCCTGATTCATGAACATCTGCTCTTTCTTTTCTGAGTAGTTTCAAATTGCGACTTGGTGACAGATGACAGTTTATCATAATTTAAGTTTGTGATGGGTTTTACATGAAAAATGTAGCATTTTGTTATTATTTTTGTGAAACAGGGCTCGTTACCTGGGCATTGTTTGAATTTTCATTTATTAGTGCCCCTGAGATACTTTAGTTTCTGCACTGTTATCTAAATTATTCAGTTTTTTTAACTTTCTGTTGTTTTTTTTTTCAAAAATCTGCCCATAAATTTGGATAGAAAATCCAAATTTGCCAAATATTAAATGTTATTTGAAGGCCCATTGTGCACCTGTATAGGTATCTTCACTTATTGTCCCTGATTAGACCTCTTCTGTGTGGGGCGGGGTGATCATTAACATTTCCCATCGCACTCTTGTAAGCTTTGCAGCACCTGTTAGGGTAGAAACACTTTCTGGGCAGAGGTCTAATCAGTGAGGATAAGTGAGAACACGGCCTTGGAACACAAGCAGAAGCACAAGAACTAATGCTGCGTTCAAGTCAAGTTCAGATGTGGGAGTTTGTTTGCTAAAATCAAGGCAACATGCACGTAAGAAAGGAGACGCCCTTGACTCGGAGCGTCATTTAAAAGCGCTTCAATTAAATATGAGGTGTGTCACAGCTGATCAGCTGTCCGTTGTTTAATTAAAGTGCTGTGTTTTATCATCTTTGTCAGATGACTTTATATATTTTATCGTGTGAAGCACTGCACGTTTGTATGAAAAGTACTACACAAATAGAGAGTGACAGATATTATTTATGACTGATTATTAACATTACATTTTAGTCTTGTTTCCTGTGAAACCAGAAACAAGAAACCAGCTTGACTTTTGGAGGTGAAAGCAGAAAAAACGAGGAGTAACTTTTTCGTAAGATGTCATTGCAAACCGTTAGATGAGGATATGTTGAACAGTGAGGCTCATTGGTGTGTTTCAATGGAGATATCAGGCTGTGAAACACACACTATATTTGGTTGGTGGCTGGTTTGAGTCTGAAAAATGTTGAAAATATGTCACCAGAGTTTCTTTAACTAGCCGGAGACGGAGAGAGAGAGAGAGCGAGATGAGGGGAGGGAGATAAACAGAACGGAGACAAAGAGTAATGAATGGGTTGTTAGTGGGTATTTTGTAAATGTTTTGGAGGTATGAGAGGCTCTCAGCGGGCGCAGATGGACCCACTGTTTGTTTGGTTGGCCAGCGGGTTTGGCAAGGCATGATGGGTAGTTTGGGATATCGTTTTTCTGTCTCTCTCCCTCTCTGTATGTATTTCTGAAATCCCTCTCGCCTTTCACACACACACACACACACACACACAGACACACACACACGCACACACTCGCCCTGTGCTGTGGTCCTCCAGTAGAATACAGCTCTGATTAGACATTCTGCTGCAGGAAATTACCTCCATTTATTCAAATTATTGTTTACGCCTTTTGTTTGGAGGGCCAACATACATTTGGAAGTCTGAACAAGCTCCCAAACTGTTATTATATGCTTCAGAAAATGACTTGTGTGTGTGTGTGTGTGTGTGTGTGTGTGTGTGTTTTCTCTGATGGAATTAAATGCGTTAAGGAGCGTGGTGGCTTGTTAACCCACAACCACAAAACAAACACTGCGGGTGGAGAAACTAAACCAGCAGCGATGATAATAATGATAACAACATTTATGTTTTAGCTGTTCAGCTCAATAACTCTGTGAAACAGTAGAGTAAACTTTAATTATGAGGCATCAGTTTTTATAAATCTCAGTCAGAACTAAAACAAAAGCAAAGTGAACGTCCTTTATTAACATTTTATCATCTATTAATGCTCACAAATCCTAGAATATTTTAATTTATTTTTATGAACGAACAGATCTTCATATCTAAAAACAGAACAGATTGTTAGCTAAGGACTCCCAAAACGACATACTATAGTACATGTATGTATGATACGACCACGACCTCTTCACAGCACAAATGTGTAGTTTTAACAAATTTTAACACATTACATAATTTAAGTTTCGGCAACAAAACTACTTCATTAGATTTAGGGAAGAAAAAGGTTTGGGTTAAAATAAGTTAATGCAACTTATTACTTATGTGGCCTATTTAATGTAAAATGAATCAATGTTAACTTCTAGTGTCACATGGGATCAACGTACCCTCATTCAAAACTTTTTTTTATTATTTTTTAATTTGCCTAAAATTTAATTTTAGTGTTTGTCTTCATAACAAACTTTAATTAAATCAATAAATGAAAGGGAAGGTACAGTGAAGCGGTGGAATCCCATCATCCTCTGGGTTCTTTGTGGATTGTAAACAACTTTAATGTTAGCTGATTAAAAGAAAACTGGAGGAAACACAGTTTATTAACTAGCTCTCTGGTTAAAATCACAGCCAATAAAAACCTGTCTGGATAAGTGTTTGGGGAATTATCAGGATGTTTTTTTTGTGACCAATCAGTTCTTTTGGCTGGAGCTCCTTGTTACACCGTACAAAGTCAATTTCCTGTTTGTTTCCTCCACACTTCGAGCTGTCACCGGGACTGACAGAGAGCTGTTAACAAAAGTGTTTTTTACTGATTGTCAGAGGAGGAAGAGGAGGAGGAGGTAAGGTAGAGGAGGTGGAGGGGGGTGAGGAAAAGGAAGAGGGAAATAATCCGGAGGTATTCAGTACTCCTTTCTGCAACTTGAAGGTCGACTAATCAGCCGTTAGCAGTAAGCAGGGATTTGGGTTATCACCGTAAGCTAATGAGGGTTATTTTGGATTTGTGGGGTTGTATACTTGCGTGTTCTGTGAGGTAACATTTCTATTTTTGTCAATGGAGTCTTGTGGCTTTGAAGAGAGAGCTATAGGCAGCTGTGGATGGAAGCAGCAGAATAATATTTTAGAAACTTTAAAAAGAAGTCTGTATTAGTGTGTTAGTGTACGATATATTTAGAATATTTTCACCCACTTTATTATCCTGTCAAACAGCCCTTTCTGACGGAAAGTAATAAAACGTTATATCGCTCTAATCAAAGTCATAAGACTCCATTGATGAAAACCCTACTTTGCAATGTTGTATATATTACAAATGTTGTATATTTATATATAATATTTAGGAACGTCATCATGCATAAAGCTATAAAGTCAAGTGAGAAAATGTTTTTTAGAAGGGAAAATAACGTTTTGACTGAAACATACGTATTTGGACCAACATTTTAATGTTTAGATTTTAAAACATCACCACTGCAAAGCTGTGCCATACAAATCTAAATAATAATAATAATAATAATAATAATAATGGAGCCACCCTTTAAATATTTGTATTAACTAATAATTAATTAATAATTTCTTCCAGTTTTTTAACTGCAGCCATTACTTCCTTAAAAGCGTCTATCAGAAGAAGATCTTCATTTTTTCTTGAGGAAGCCAGCACTGGAACATTATCCTCAGAATATTTAACAGATACAATTAATTAAACTTTTTATAATATGAACAATGGGAACAAATTTAAACAAAACCAAAGTTGTAATAAACCTAAATAGAGAAACCGACACTTGAAATACAAAAATGCAAACACATTCATTAAAATTAACAGCAAATGCAAATGTACACACACACTGTACTAGGTGTTGACAGAGAAGCAGGAAATTGGGAAGCAGCAGCTGTCGGGCCGTTAGCGTAATGTAGCTTGAACACCTGAGTCCTGAGCTCGACGGCCGCCAGACAGACGAGTCTGGCAGACGGCAACAAACACGAGATCGAAAATCACTTTTATTCACATGTGGATTCTTTTAGTTGTTTATCTTTCTGCCAAAAAAGTTTACCAAAATAGTTTTTACATGTCGACTAAACCAGTTAACGAGAGTCGATACCTGCAAGAGGTTTTCTTTGGTTTGGAACTACTTTTACCCAGAATCCTGTCTTGGGTCGTTATTTTCACACATTGCACTTATTCTTAATATCACATTCTTGAATCAGTATTTCCCTTATGCGGTATTTGTCCTTTTTCAAAAAAATACCAGAGCAAATTTCTGTTTGTGAAAATGTGTTTAGTTTAAACGTGGTAGTTGTACTTTGAGTATTTTCCCTTTTCTGCTACTTCTTCTCCACTACATCTCAGAGGCAAATATTGCACTTTTTACTCCGCTAAATTAATCTGAAAACTTTAGAGAACAGATTGAGATTAATGATACAAAATATTGCAAACAAATAAAATGTATTAGTATAAATTAACGCTAGGATTGGTAATGTTTTAAAACACATTTTTTTATGTTTGTTGTTGACAAAAAGAAGAAAAAGTCCCCCTGATTTTATTATCACGATCTTATTGCAATTTTAAACATTTTGTAATATGCTAATTACAACAATATAAACTTTTGTCCAATAATGACCTGACATTGTAGCCCCTCCCATCTGTGATGTCACCATCCAGCCTCTCCTACCTGACAGCACGGCCTCCACCAGGTCGCCCTCCTGGATCTGGGAGGCCGAGCGCAGCAACTGCAGCACATTGTCTGACGTCTGGTCATGACGAAACAGCAGGATCTTCTCATACATCCCGTAGAAAACACACTCTGGAATCTGACGGAGAGACAGAGGAAAAAGATTTTCTAGCAGCAGCCAGAGAAAAATATCGTGTCAGTTCTTCGAACATCTACAGGTAGAGACAAAGCTTCCTGCTGCAGCCTCAAAGACAAATTTTTTATTTAGGGGTAATAATGTCACACTTTTATTGTTCTTATGACAAGTGATTTCTGTTCCTTTTTGTTAAATGTGAAAAATGTTAATGACAATAAAGCAAATCTAAATTAAAGAGAGACAAAGACAAGGAAAAAAAACAATGAGCTTTGATGTCCATCAGCAGATGAATAAATCATTCAAATTATCATCAGGACAGAATAAATGAATACACTAATGTAGTAAATTTAACAGAGTGAACTCTGTCAAACCGATCCACCGCGTTCATGTCATCAACTTCAGGTAATTAAATGAAAACTCATGACAGTGATGATCCAATCAAATTAATTAAATGATAGCCTGACAGTTTTATTCTGTGATTTGGAAATTAATTATATTAACAGGATTTAATACAACTTAGAAATTGATATATATAATTTTATACTGCAAGTGGAGTTTTGATGCTTTTTTCTGCCATAAAAATTGTCAAAATTTGTATCATGTGTTAAAGCTGACAGCCACTGATCTCCATGACAGATGAAACACAAGGTGAAACTCACATCTAAGGTCATAATCTAAACTTCAACTGTTCAAATTGGTCCTCACAAAGACACAAGTATAAGAGTACACACACATATACTTTCCTACTTTACCATCAGTGGACCCCACAAAATACTCCAACCAAGTGGGGACTTTTGTTTCTGCCCATTTAGAAAAAAACTAAAATAGATTGAAAATGTACTTTAAAGGTATTTTCATAGAATATTACTGCAACTGTGTGTTGTTTTTTGCAGTGAAACCACAGGAAGTTAAAGCTGCAGTTCACTATTATGTTGTGTATCGATGAGGAGTCGCTGAAATGAGCAACACATTGACCAACTGCAGAGCACCGCTGAGACTCTTATCGACCATGCACACACACACACACACACACACACACTTTAACTAAAGAAACACTACATACACAACATCAGTGAAACATTGAACACACAAGAAGAATATCCTTCATTACTATTGAAATATTTATTGACCAAATATCCCAACGGCTGTACTAGAAATAATAAAAAAATCGTTGAAATGTGTGATGTTGCACATATATGGTTCCCAACTTCTGGCCAGCGGACCAATACCGGTACTCACAAAGTTTACTACCAGGCCAATGAACAGTAAATATGAAACATATTAGTAGATTTTTTTGTGGTGACTACCTTGAACAGCCCCAACAACAATACACTGATTAATTCAGTTTAGTCCAGTGGTTCCAAACCTAAGGGTCAGGCCCCTCAAAAAAGTCACGAGACGATTAATGAGAGAGGAAAGACAAAAATGAAAGTTCTGATTAGGGCTGTCGCATTAACGGTAATATTGCCACAACCGCTATGTTCAAATTATTATTTCTTTCTTCACGTGTATTTACATGATACTGCAAATCCCAACAGTTTTAGCCAGCTGTCCAATCACAGTGGAGGAGGGGCGGGACAAATGCCACAAAGACCCATCACATCCTACATTTAGTCTACAAGTGCAAAACAACGATGGAAGATAAAGACTGCTATTTAAACGAGCTCCTAAAGCACTGGACAAAAAAATAATTCATTATACTGCAATATTATTGAAAAAATACAACTTATTCAGCTTTCGATGTTTTTGTTCATGACCAATGTGTGTTTGCTTTATAAAATACTGCATGGTTTAGCTTCTCCACCCCTTAAAGCATTTATTGTACCAGCTCATTGTGAAATGATACAAACAATGGGAGACTGTAATAAAAAGAGATTCTCGACAGAAGTTGCTCAAACAGCTTTTTCGACGTGGCATTAGAGCTACAGCTAGCTAGCTACCCTGGTAGGCGCTAACTTAATGTTGCACCAGTTTGTGGAGCTTCTCAACTCCAAAAACAGAGCTAATTTAGGATCGATTTTTTTATAAAACTGGCAATATTCAAAATATACACATTTCCCTCCTCATAAAATCTGTGTAAAGTGAATTTTGTGATAAAATAGCATTAAAAAATTGTAAAAACTGTTGTGACGATAGATTGTGCCGTTGTAGCGCTTTCTATTGTGGGACATGGTAAGCGAGATAAACTGGTCGAAAGCATACTGAAGGATGTTTCTGTTGTTTGTATACTAAATACTATAGATGCTGCATTCTGGGATATGATGAGGGAGAGGAGGGAGAGAGGAACATGACCAGGAGAGAAAAGGAGGCAGAAAAGGCTGTCAAACATGACGAAGAGGAGACTCTTCAATTTCCTCACTCATTAGGCCTTCACCTCTCTCTCTCTCTCTCTCTCTCTCTCTCTCTCTCTCTCTCTCTCTCTCTCTCTCTCTCTCTCTCCCTCTGCCTCTCAATGAGATGCTCAACAATACACTTCATAGATGCATCTTCATGTGTGTGTCTGTGTGTGTGTGTGTTTGGTGTCACCATAGCAGCAGTATTAGTCTTGTTGTCATGGCAGCAAGAACTCAAGGCTGATTCCTCTCCTCCATCTCTCTCCATTTAATTCAGTTCAATACTTTCCGCACTGAATGTACTATAGCATTTATTAAGCCGCAGCTCCCTGACTGTGCCTGCAAGGCATTGTGGGTATTGGAGTCATGGAAGCCAGAGGCTCAGCTGATTGTGACAACTTGTCACTCACTAGATGTCTCAAACAAAAATGATGTTTCTGATCAGAGCATGAAGTGAATTATGTATTGATCACTCTGTCAAATAGACATCCGAAGTCCTGATGTCACTTCCTGTCTTCCCTCAGTTCCACTAGCTTCTGTGAGCCAATTGAATCTCTTATCGAGGGTTTATTTAATTGGTCTTTTCGACTGGCTGGCTATGTAGGACGATGGTGTCCACATTTTTTGATGGATTTCTATATATATATATATATATATATATATATATATTCTGTGTAAAGTGAATTTAGTGATAAAATAGCATTTGAAAATTTTGTGTGAACATAGATTGCGACGTTCCAGTGCTTTGCATTGTGTTAATTAGTTACTAATTTCCGTATCCATGTATGTTTAACTATTGCTTAGCAAGTGACAAACTGAAGCGAGTGCTGACGCATTACAACAATCTGAAAGGACGCAGTAAACTCGTTATCCAGGCGTCGAGGGGACACACTCTATTTATTCCCTTGATAATGTAATAATTGTGAGCAACACATCTGTGATGATCGTCAAAACGAGAGCGAGGTAATAGACCTTTTTTACAGCCGTCTCCCACCAGTGTGTTACTGGTCGGGCATTTCATTAGGCTGCAGAAAAGCTGACGTTAAATGAGGGTTAACACCAGGAAGCCGTTTTTTTACTAAACATTACTGATGCTTTATAGCAACAGATTCATTTATGAATTCTTTGACAGACGTTTGTGGACAGATTGAGTGTAAAAGACAGAATTAAAGACCACTAACTGACCTTTTCTCTCTCTCTCTCTCTGCAGGAAAAGCACTGGTGTAATCAATAATATTGACTTAGATTATCCAGTTCCAGGTCGCTGCTTTTGTTGTGAGCGCTGGCTCACTGGGACACGTGTTGGAACCATGCCATCGTTAATGTTATTAGCTCCACCTGTGCTTCTCCTGCCTGCTGTGAATAAACAAAAAAGGTGTATTGACTGTAGGTTTAATGTGTGAAACAGGCTTCAGAAACACTGATTATATCTACAGCATGAACTCTGGTAAACGCTCAGGAACACGTCGTCACTGCAGCTGAAAAAAAGCAAGAAGAAGATTCACCAAATGTGGGTTTTTGTCTGACTTTAAAAAAAGAAACGGAATCATTTGACTTCAACGTGGAAATCATCCAAACAGGAGACGATGTACCGGTCCTCGCTTAGAACACCTAATGGACCTATCACCATGATGACAGGACATGCTGCGTGATAGAAGTGTGTGTGTGTGTGTATGTGTGTCATCATTATTTAGTGACATCACCAGTGATAGCAGCAGATAGTTTTATATCTGTGTTTAAATGTGTGTGCATGAATAAAGATGTAAGCTCTCTGCGTTCATAGATTAATAAAATATTGACATGAGACTGAGAGTTTGAAGTATTTCCACTTTTCTTTATATACGTTGTACTTTTTACTGCATTTATCTGGTATCTGTAGTGACTAATTACACTACACAAACAAACACTGGACTTTCACCCTGTAGACCGTGTAAAACCAAGTCAACTTTGACTTACTGTAGTTTTGTTACATTATTTTTTTACCTAAAGTTACTGTGAGGAACTTTAAACTGGTCCTGATCCAGTCTCAGTTTAGTCCTGATCCTCTATCAGACCTCCATCAGTAAAGAGACCATCAGAGAGAAGATGGTCTATTTCTATAGAGTTATTCTTAATGCTCGTCATCGGAGCCACCGGGTCGGATTCTGGTGAAACCAGATGAACTCATGCAGGTTCACCAGAACCTCCTTCAGCTCAGACTCCAGCAGAGACCGGTCCACCATGGACAGACCCAGATCCTCGAGCAGAGACCGGTTCACTGTGGACAGACCCAGATCCGGAGCTCCGGAGGGAGGAGGAGAGCTCAGCTCCCGGCAGCAGCGTCTCCTCCTCCTCCTCCTCCTCCTCCTCCAGGAGCAGAGCTCCTCCTTTCTGGGAGCCGACACCGACACCACGCTGCTGGAGACCCAGGACGTTTTGCTGGACCCGCTGGAGGGAAGGGAGACACGGGAGAACCAGAACCAGGACTGAGAGGGGCAGACTGTCAGACCCTGCTGCTGTAACATGAGAGGTTTTCTAAAGAGACTCTGGCGATCAGAGACACTACCACTTTAGTCCACAGGGGGCGACAGAATTAACACTAAATAAAAGCTCCTACTCGTAACTTTAAATAACGACAGTTACATCACAAACAAACTTATTTTTACCAAACCATGTTTTGGTTAACATTTCTGGTCGAAAGGGGAATCACCTACTTTTAAACATCATGAAAGAGAAAATGTAAGATATTTCAACGAGTCACACCCTGCATGTTTCATACAGCTGCATGTAAACTAGAATATCTGTGACATATTATTTTTCATTAGCCATATAAACAGCCCGGCACTGGAATTAAAAGGACTGATTTGGGAGGAATGTTGTCTTTTTTCGGAATAAGTGCAACAATCCTGATTATTTGGTGCATGAAAGCAAAGTCAGTGCAAATGTGTTTTTAATGATTTCTGGTCAAAGAAGACAAGATATATCAGTCTGTTTTTGTTAGATAATTTCACCGTTTGAGTCTGAACATGTTGACAAGAAGGACACAAATATAGAATATCAGCAGGTTTTTAGGAAAGAAGTGAGAAACTAGACAAAAAAGAGACAGATGAGAAAGATGAATGGATGAAAAAAGTGAGGATATGAAAGAGAGAGAACAATGAAACACACACACATCTGTTCTCTTCTGCTTCATTCAGTGTGTGTGCGTGTGTCTCATAATGGCCCTCAGAAGGACACTTCACAGCCGCAATCATCATCGGTTGCCAGGCAACAAGGAAGAAACCGCTACCGACAGAAACACAGCACACACAGCTTTATTATTACTGTTACAGAGTGGCAGGTGTGTGTGTGTGTGTGTGTGTGTGTGTGTGTGTGTGTGTGTGTGTGTTTGTGAGAGGAAACGGGTTCAGTGACACCACAGTGTTGGGCAGTGTTTGGGTCATTACTGGGAACAAAAGTGCTTCTTTTTTCCTCCGCAGAGCTGAATCTCAGCCGCCGTGTGTTTTCTCTTACAGAGGTTTCTTTCATCAGAGCTCTTTTTCACCTGATTTGGGGTTTAATCTCACTCATTTTTGATGAAGAAATGTAGATTCGTATGAAGGTGCTTCGACACCTAACACACACACACAATCAACAGATTTCAGCAGATGTATTTACTCGACGTTTGGCTTTTTGAAATCATGCTAAATACACAAATCTGCTGTCATAGAATCATGAGGTTGGGCCGTTTGCTTTCACACCCAAAAAACAAACCACAAGGGAGTCTGCAGACCGAGACCTGATCCGTTGTTTGGTCTGCAACAGGGTTTTCACACCTGGTCCCCAACAGAACTGGATTAACCTGGCAAACAGACCTGAATTCATTTTTACCGACCCAAACAAGACCTAAATACGTTTGAATCAAATTGTAGTTGAATATTCTTTGCACACCTGAAAGTCCAAACCAAGGATTTATGTAAATGCGTCGTATCCTCATACAACGGTTCGAGGGATATCTTATTAAGAGTTCCTCATTTTTTGTGCTTTTTCCTTCTAAAGTCCATCAACATGTGTTGATTTCCTCTCGTTATTCGAATACAGTCCTTTTCAAAATAAACTTCCGTCTTAACAGGAAACTCAGTTACTTTTAGGCAACAAAACTACTGATTTAAGTTCAGGAAAAGATCTTGGTTTGGGTTAAAATAACTACAGACGTGCTGTTACTGAAGTACACACGTTACGAGACAAATAAATGACTGTTGACTTCTCGTTTCACACAAGGAAAGATCTCTGTTTGTTGGGTCCATTGACCTCCTCTCTCCCTCCCTGTATGCTTAAGAATTGATTAAGAAATAAGCAACTGTTTGCTAACAAGTTCACCATATAAACTTAACAGCTGAAGATATGTTAAGTGGCCAGATAAACACGATATAATTCACATTGAGAGTCCACAAATTGGCCAAAAACACACAAACAGCATAGATCAAAAATCAGAGGTCTGTGCAGACTGAACTCTGAGGTCAACCACAAACCTTCACCATCACCATCAATCTGACAGAACAGCCAATGAGCACGCAGCTCAAGAACCTAAACTCTTCATTCCCTGCTCTGATTGGGTCTTAGATATGCCAATCTAATACGTAGACGAAGAGAAACTTGGATTTATTATTTTACAGTCTGAGTTTCTGAAAACCTTTTAAGAACATTTATAAAAATCAATTTCCAGCACACCTGTTTTCACACACACACACACACCTCTTGTTAATCAGTTAATTTTGTGCTATTTGAAAGTGTTAAGTGTTGCATGTTGCGAGCGACGTCCCACAGGTTTCGGTGCGTGAACAGGTGTCGTGTTGACCTGCTGTACTTTATATTCTCTACAACCTGCTAATAAACAACAACACGTGTGAGTGTGCTTGTGTGTGTGAGTGTCGCACAATGTCATGCCGTTAGGGTCCTGGCTCTCAGGTTTCAGGTGTGTGCTACGTTCAGGTGTGAAAGTCTCACTGTGGGGAAATGAGGTGATTTTCACTTAAAATGAGACGATTAGTGAATCTGAACAGAGATAATGGACACGTCACATTGTGACTGTGTGTGTGTGTGTGTGTGTGTGTGTGTGTGTGTGTGTGTGTGTGT
>NW_022280037.1:12603925-12622505 GCF_004355925.1 Anarrhichthys ocellatus
TGTGTGTGTGTGTGTGTGTGTGTGTGTGTGTGTGTGTGTGTGTGTGTTTGACTGTGGAAATGTCCACTTATGTCCAAATATGTGCCAATTTTTTGTTTATCTTTGATTTGCATTGTGAAACTCTGCTTTGTCACATTTCCATTTGGTATAAATCCCTGAGAGGTTTTTAAAAACACACGACTTCCTCCCAAATCAGTCAGGATACCATCACAACCCTGGTTCAATGCTTCCCCAACAGATCCAAATCCTGTCACAGTCCAAACCATCAGGATACCAGCAACAATCCTGAATTCTACAGCATCATATGTTAAGTACATTTGTTTTTTTCCAATGTAAATCACAATAGAATCAGCTATGGACAAGTACATGGACAGAAAATATTCTGGATTTTGGTCACTTTTGGTGCCGAGAGAGAAATCACATTCATAACAACATCACGAGAGAAAAACAAGCTCACATTCACAAACTCACTGGACATCTATCACATTCATATGCACACTGACACTGTCTGTGTGTGTGTGTGTGTGTGCGTGTGTGTGTGCGTGTAGTTTAATTGTGAATGCTTGGCAACAGCCTCGGTTCATACAGCAAAAGCCAGAAAAACAGACAAACCCCTGCAGAGAGAGCGAACGAACAAAGGCAGAATTTATCTTGTTTCCAACGAGAAAGCGACTGAGCCCTGAGAATGAGTCACCATGCTGACTAACACTGGAGCCTCACGTACTTTACACATGGAGGGAAACGCTGCTAAACACACTGCGAAATGTTGAGTGCTTTGCAAATACATCTCCAGTCTCCTATCGGTTGAAACTCCGTCCGTCACAGAGGACAGATCTAAATATCTAACGATGTTTTAGAGGATGTTCCTCTCACCTCACGGCTTGCACTTGAAAGCGCCGGGTTTTGGCAAGAATCTGGTGATACGATACGTATCATGATACAGTACTTCGATACTGCAAGCAAGGCGATATATTGTAGGGCTCCAAACTTTAAGCTCCATTACCCCAGAATACAACGGTGAATACTGCTGAGGACGAGGTTCTGAAAATTGTGTAAATATTGTATATATTGTGTAAATGGGAACCCAAATGTTGGTTAAAACAAATCTTGAGTTGTGTTTTCTTACACCGGTGTAGTTATTTTACGTAACAAACATACTTATTTTAACTCAAACGACAATCTTATCCTCAACCGAATCAAGTAAACCTGAAAAACAAAGTAAATACGTTGGAAATTTATTTTGAAAAGGTACTGTATGCGTTAATTTGGCAGGCCTTCCCTGACAAGTTCAAGGCTAACGCTAGAGGGGAATCTGACTAAACGTCGTTTTTTGGCAAGTTGGGAGTGAGAATGTGGGATGCCAATAAATAAAAGCATTTTTGTTATTAGGTATGCAAGGTCAGCTCAACTCTGGTGTATACCAGAGCTGGCTAAGCTATGCAGGATACTTACAAGTGATACACTACTACGTGTGAGGCGGAGGGACACGAGGTAAATAGCTACTTTTCAGTAGCATTGCTAACTCGTAGCTAGCCTTGCTAACTAGTAGCTAGTCTTGCTAGCTCTACTTATACTGCAAGAAGCCAGGCATGCAGACAAAAGTGCAACATTTTCCAGCACATTTAAAAGAACAATAAGGTGACTCTATGTTGTTGTTGTTGATGATATTGTAAATTATGTCTCAAACAAAACGTGTCAAATCCATTATTGTTCAAATTTGCCGGATCGTCACTGATATTGAGATGGAAAAAAACGCGAACAAAAAGGAGGAGCGTTGGGTCACATGAGGGTCCAGCAGGTCACAAAGGTCAATGTTGAATCATCGACTGATACGAGTGTTTCTATAGACAACATCCCCTGCGGCACTGCACACCATCCACACGGTATTTAATAGTCCTACCTCACACACACACGCACACACATACATGTGGCCCTCTGTCCATGCATGTGTGGAAATGGTTGACAGCAGCAGACGTTTTCTTAACAGGGACCGTTTGCATTATCAGATTTGACCCCATCAGACACCAAGTCTGAAAATATGTCTCTTTCTAGTCCTTTTCAGTCATTTTGAGTCTCTTTGAAGTAGTTTTGAGTCTTTTTGAAGTCGTTTTGAGTCTCTTTGAAGTCGTTTTGAGTCTCTTTGTGGCAATTTGAATTCTCTTTATAGTCATTTGAGACTTCTTGTGGTTGTTTTAAATCTCTGTGGTTGTTTGAATCTCTTTGTGGCTGTGTAGTTTATAGTAGCTTTGAGTCAGTTTGTAGTTGTTATGCATCTCTCTGTAGTTGTTTTGAGTCTCTTTCTAGTCCTTTTGATTCTCTTTGAGGTCCTTTTGGGTCTCTCTGTAGTTGTGTGGTCATTTTGAGTGTATTTGTGGCTAGAGTCTCTTTGTAGTCGTTTTGAGTCTCTTTGTAGTTTTTTTTTATTCTCTTTGTAGGCGTTTAGGTTTACCTGTGCTCATTTTGAGTCTCTTTGTGGCCTTTTTGAGACTCTTTGTGGTTGTTTTAAATCTCTGTAGTTGTTTGAGTCTGTTTGTTGTCGTTTTGCATCTCTCTGTAGTGGTTTTGAGCCGCTTTGTAATTGTTTGAGACTCTTTGTGGTTATTTTAAGTCCCTTTAAGCATGTTAATTCAGCATGACTCACAAAATGACTGAGTTCTGAAAGTTTTATTGCTCTATATTTATTTTTTATCTTTTATCCCATTCTTGACTGTGTTTGTGTATGTTTCTTTTTTTCTGTATAACTTTGAAGGTATAACAATATTTTTTGGCATATTGGGACCAAACAAAACTTAAAATCTAATTAATTTTAAGTATGGATTTATCTGTTGTATTGTTTACAAAAAAGGCTGATTCTGCATTTAATGCATCACCGGAATCTTCATGACAGCAATTTAACTTTTGCTACTTTAACTTTTGTCACATTCTTACAACTTCTGCAGGAGTTAGAGGGTCTGTGGAGGACACGGTCTACTCTCTTGGTTACCTTCTGGTCCACGATGGAGCACGCCACTTCCCGGACCTGACTGAGGCTGAGCTCTGCGGCGTCCAGCATCACCGGCTCCCGGCTCAGACCGATCTGAATGTGGAAGGAGATCACATCGCCACCTCCTCCTCCACCACCTCCTCCTCCTCCTCCTCCTCCTCCTCCTCCTCCTCCCCCGGTGCCGGTGGTGGTGTTGTTTGTCCCCCCTGAGAACGGGAGCGGGCTGGGCGCACGGATCAGCGGAGGCGCACTCATGTGAGCCTTTTCCCCGGTGGTCTCCAACACTGCCAGGAAACAATTAGGAAGTCACGACGATGACAAATGACCGCACGAGCTGATTGATTAGGGAAATCAGCGGCGGAGAGGGAACCGACGGGGTCCAGGTGGAGCAGCCAGAGCAGGGGGATTTAAAGCCGGAGAGGTGCGGTGATGCTCGGACGCACGGAACTCCTCAAAGCGTCAGAAAAAAATAAAAAGCGCAAAAAAAATAAAAAAGAGTTCCCGACAGAAACGACGACTGATGAACTACAACAGAAGTACGAGGAAAAGTGCAGAAGAGCTGCGAGAACACAAACAGAGACAGGACGTGAAGACAGAGGGAGTAAGAAGAGCCATAATGACTACATGACTGGACCTGAGAACAGCGTGGAAACCGGTGATGCGGGTGACAGAGCCATGGACGTCAACAGAGGCTGGAGAGGAGGAGGAGGAGGGGGAAGAGGAGGAAGAGGAGGAGAGGAGTGGAGAGAGGGAAGCCTCCTGGACTGATGGGTGATGGATTGATGGAGAGATGTGCAGAGAAAGAGTTGGTTTAATTTGCACTACTTCCTTCCTTCCTCCCTGTCTTCCATCTATCCATCCTTCCTCCCTCCCTGCCTTCCTTCTATCCATCCTTCCTCCCTCCCTGCCATCCATCCATTCATCCTTCCTCCCTCCCTCCCTGCCATCCATCCATTCATCCATCCTTCCTCCCTGCCTTCCTTCTATCCATCCTTCCTTCCTCCCTCCTTGCCTTCCATCCATTCATCCATCCTTCCTCCCTCCCTGCCATCCATCCATACATCCTTCCTTCCTCCCTCCCTGCCATCCATCCATTCATTCATCCATCCTTCCTTCCTTCCTCCCTCCCTTCCATCCATCCATCCTTCCTTCCTCCCTCCCTGCCTTCCATCCATCCTTCCTTTCTCCCTCCCTCCCTGCCATCCATCCATCCATCCATCATTCCTTCCTTCCTTCCTTCCATACATCCATCCATCTATCTATGTTGGTTGCTAGGAGACAATCACATAGATATAAAGACACACTCAGCCCTCCCACGCTTCAACCTTGCCTCCATTTACTTCCTTTTATTACCAAGGATGATGCCACAATTGTGGCATATTATGTGTCTGTGTGTGTGTGCAGTGTGTGTCGGTGTGTGTGTGTGCGTGTGTGAGACAGGGTATATCTTGTCAGGGCAGCAGGTCAGTGTACGACAAACTAATAATATAATAACTAAATATAGTAATTATGATTATGAATTTGTTGATAACTCATTGATTCCGATAATATTAATAAATGACAATAATAATAACAGGTTAGTATCATAAAGTCACATGCTGTAAACATCTGTAATCAAACCTTAATCTCTTTGAGCTGAAATGTTCACGCTGTGAATTATAAATAACTAATAATTCATATTCAGGTCACGACCGTCTCTGAGGTGCAGCGCCACCTGAAGGTTGTTTCCTGTGTTGTGTTCACTGACCGCTGTTTCCTTCCTGTTACAGACAACAGACGAGCCAATCACAGCTTTGTAGGCGTGTGTTAACGACGTGGACGTCATCTTCAGAGACAAAAAACATATGACAGAAGAGTGGAAGAGTGTGATGATGTTCACAGCAGTATGTCCGTCCATCCGTAGTCCTTCCTTCCTTCCTTCCATCCAATCTTTCACCCAGGAGACAGCTGTTTGTTCCCTGTGTGAAAGAAGTCAACGTTGATTTATTTATTATGTAACTTCTGTATTTAAGTAACAGCACTTCCATATTTATTTTAAGTCAAACCACCATCTCTTTCTAAACTAAGTTGTTTCCTGTGAAGACTGAACTTTACTTTGAAAAGACTGTATTCATGTATCTAGTGGATATTGACACACGTGTTGCTGGACTTTTTTCGATAAACCCACTAAAAATAAGGAGTATTGAGGAGTTCAGTTGAGTTGTATGGAAGTATGATTTTGTAGGAGACAAGGTTGAAGTGAGGACCTGGAGACAACCAATGAGCTTGTTTTCATCTAATAATGCTTCCAATGCAGTCGTGGAGGTGTGAAGTAGTTTCTTTTAGAGCAGGTCAGTGAAGGCATCGTATCAGCAGGAGTCAGTCAGAGTGGGAGTCTGGATTTCCTGAAGGAAGACTGATGAACAGATGAGTCACAGAGATTCCTCCACACAGCAACAGCTGACTGATATTACACACACACACCTACACCTCCATCAACAACTCCTCAAACATATAACTCCAGGTTCCATATAAATAATGTTGAGTTTAAGTAATTAAAATGATTTGATTATAAAGAAACAATTGTGTTTATGGCTAAAAGAAGCAATTTAAAAGATACAACAATAAGTAAACATTTTAATTTATTATTATTATTTATTATTCAAATTGTGTTTTGTAAACAATCAGTCACACCAGCATTCACACCAGTGACATTTTGTTGGATTTGTTGGTGTCTGTGTTGCTCAAAGGCTTCAGGGCAGCTTCCATAAACGAAGGAATCCTTTCTCACAACAAACTGAATTATTGCTCTCATAAATCTGTGAATAACCAACGTTATTACACAAGTAACTCAAATCATGAGATTACTGTTGTCACTGTGTGTGTGTGTGTGTGTGTGTGTGTGCGTGTGTCTGTGTGTGTGTGTGTGTGTGTGTGTGTGTGTGTGTGTCACAGCTCCTGGAACAGTACGTTCAGCTAAAGCGATTGCAGGTCAGACAATAAGGAAACCTGTTGCCATGGAGATCCGTGTAACAACACAGGGTGGTTGTGTGTGTGTGTGTGTGTGTGTGTGTGTGTGTGTGTGTGAGAGAGATTATCATCCTGTGAGGGCTGCACTTCATTCAAACGTCTCTCTGTAACTCTCCTCCAACAACAGCAGCAGCATCCGTCTGATTGGACCGTTTCAGGTCAGGTGATCACCCACGGAGAGAAGCAACCAATCAGACGATGGATCAGTCGAATTAGACAGAATATGAGTTGATACGAAAAACTGCAAAAAGAAACACAATGATCATGAATACAGAACATATATTATTATAATCATCTTTTTAAAATATTCGTGGTCACATGGAGGGAATGTTTTGAATGTCCACATAAAAACAACCAATCAAACATTTGATCAATTAAAACAAACGTGATTTAAACTAATCAACACAGATCATCTTAAAACACCAATACAACAGCTGATCAGGCAGCTAATTTAACTGCAATTCAACAACATAATCAGTCAATACACCAGTTAATGAATGAATCAATAAGAATAGCAGCATCTCAGTCTTTCCCACAATGCAGTAGCAGTTATTTTTTTACTCAGCACTCTGAACCGTCTCCACTGAAGCATGTTGTGTGACTTTAACGGACACAGTTTGATCTCTCACTCCATCTGTGGATCCACAACTCTGCAGGACCCGAAAAAACCAACAGGACCAGAGTGCTGCTCCGGTGTGAAAAACACGTCGACTGAGAGTCACAGACCGAGGGGACGCTGAGGAGACACTGAGGACACACTGAGGACACACCAAGAGAATATCGAGGGGACGCTGAAGAGACACTGAGGACACACCAAGAGGACATCGAGGGGATGCTGAGGAGACACTGAGGACACACTGATACACCAAGAGGACATCGAGGAGACGCTGAGGAGACACCAAGAAGACATCGAGGGGACACTGAGGACACACCAAGAAGACATAGAGGGGATGCTGAGGAGACACCAAGAAGACATCGAGGGGACACTGAGGACACACCAAGAAGACATCGAGGGGATGCTGAGGAGACACCAAGAAGACATCAAGGGGACGCTGAAGAGACGCTGAGGAGACACTAAGGGGACGCTGAGGAGACACTGAGGGGACACTGAGGAGACACCGAAGGGACGCTGAGGAGACAGAGAGGGGACACTGAGAAGGACACTGAGGAGACACTGAGGAAACACTGAGGGGACACTGAGGAGACCCTGAGGAGACACTGAGGAGATGCCGAGGAGACACTGAGGGGACATTAAGGAGACACCGAAGGGACACTGAGGAGACACCGATCTGTGGAAAGGGGTTCATCTTTCTGGTACACTTTGAGTATTTAAACGTGTTCTAGAAATCAGAAAAAAACAAATGGAGTCTGGTTAGTTTGAACTCCCAGTTGCAAAGTTTTTTATGTGTTGTTAAATTCAGAAGAAAATGTGTGGAGTCTGGTTTGGTTTTTAGGGAGTAAGGTGATAAAGGAGATGGCCGGAGGAATACTCGTAGTGGAGTATTTTCACAGTGTACAATTAGTACTTTTACGGCAGTAAAGGATTTGAATACTTTTTGTTTCACATTCAGATTTGTTTGTTATCAAGTTCATTTTTTGGGGCAGAACACAATGCAAAACACATTTAACAACAAACAAACAGAGAATACCTTCAAAAACACAAAGTAACACCAAGTTATACAATCTGTTAAATAAATCATCTGATTAAAAAACCTGTTATTTAAATGTATGACTTTTCACATGAGAGTGACTCCTCTCTCTCTCTACACTGAGCACGCTCAGACACCTCAAACCACACACACAGTTACTCCAAGTTATTCACATGCCATTATGGCAACAAGAACACACACTGTTCATTCACACACACACACTTACAAACACCGCTCTGACAGATTTGACACCCACCACCCGTTGTTACATTTTGCAGCCCCCTCCTCCCTCCAGGGTGCTATCCCCGTCACCATGGGGTGTGCGAGATATCGGCAAAGTGCTAAAAAGCCGCCGTCACATTCCCAGTAAACTTGGTGTCGTTGTTGAATGTTTGTTGTGCAAATGTTTTGAGGGGAAGTTTGCCGATGGTGGAGGTACAACAGTAGTCAAGAGGGCAGCCGGGAGCAGGAGGGGCTGCTCCACGCCGGAGGAAACCGAAAGAAATGTGTGACGGTATGCGGGTCATAAGCCACGCCCACCGCATGTTACGGTTTGTCTTAATTACTTTCACGTTTTCTGAAAGTGTACCTCGCTTTCACAAAATGTTAAAAACACATTACTGCGACGCCATGTGTGATTGTTACTTTCAGAGAAAGAAAAATAACACGATAGTCGCTCTGCTTCTGCTGACGAGGGATTCCCTTGATAACCGTGTTCCACTTCTACAAGTCTGCTCCACTTCTAGTCTCTTCCACCTCAACAACACTGATCTACCTCTACAAGTCTATTCTACGTCTACAAGTCTATTCTACCTCTACACGTATGTTCCACTTCTACATGTTCCACTTGTAGTCTCTTCCACCTCAAAAACTGTGATCCACCTCTACAAGTCTATTCTACGTCTACAAGTCTATTCTACCTCTACAAGTCTGTTCCACTTCTACAACTCTGTTCCACTTCTAGTCTGTTCCACCTCAACAACACTGATCTACCTCTACAAGTCTATTCTACGTCTACAAGTCTATTCTACGTCTACAAGTCTATTCTACATCTACAAGTCTATTCTACCTCTACAAGTATGTTCCACTTCTACATGTTCCACTTGTAGTCTGTTCCACCTCAACAACTCTGATCTACCTCTACAAGTCTATTCTACGTCTACAAGTCTATTCTACGTCTACAAGTATTTTCTACCTCTACAAGTCTGTTCCACTTCTACAACTCTGTTCCACCTCTACAAGTCTGATCTACCTGTACCTGTCTGTTCCTCTTCCACAACTCTGTTTCATCTTCCCAAGTCTGCTCAAAATAGAGTCACAAGATGGATTGATCTGTTTTCAGCAACACTCTCAGCGAAATTTATATGGATTTTGTTTTATTCCAAATTTGCAAAAAATTAGGAGCACCTATCAGTTCCTTTGCAATCAATGAAAGTGTAATTATGTTCTGATTGATTGAAGGATCCCTGACTTCGACACTTCCACACTTTTTGGTAGTTGAGATCTTTCTCACACCTGTCTGACGTGTGAACTTTCAACGTCTCTGGTGTAAGGCTGCTGAGTGAAATGTTCAAATAACTGACGTGTGATGGGAAAAAAATGTAAAATTAAAAGAAATATATATTATATTTTGCCTTTCAATGAACCCGGAAGCTTCCCAATAAACATCTTCCCTCCGTGCTTCTATACAAATCAACCACATAATAAAACAATCAAATCCATAAGATGCAGTAACATTAAATAATAGAGGACTCTCTCTTCTGCTGCAGGAACAGGAGCTTTTAAGCTCCTCCTTCTCAGGACCAGGTGCACCTCGTTGAGCGATGCAGCACACCTGGGCACAGCTAAAAGAGGAACAGCAGCACTGAAGAAATAGTTTGTCTCCATCACACACACACAGAAGTACAAAAGTTCAGCGTGACAAATAACCACCGTACCATTTATTCATTGAATTAAAGAGTACTTGGCACTTCAAATGAGGAAGACGAGTGGTACGTACCAGGTCTGTGTGTTAAAGTAAAACACTAGACACAGATTAAAGTCAGTCCATTACATACCTGAGCAACATATCCTTTGGTTTAAGTTCAGGTTCTTAGACAAACCATCATGGTTGGTCCACAGATAAGTAGATAAACTAAGTAAAATAAGTACGGAAACACTCTAAGAGGAAAACATGTCACATAATATGGCATGATTTCTTTTATGTTTTTTTTGTTGCAAATGGGTTACAACTAAATGTTGTTGTTGTGCATCCCTGTGTTGCATAATGTTTGTATGATATCTTGTGAAAGGTTACTCATTTTTCGTGCGTTTTCCTACAAAAGTCCAGCAACACGTGTCAATTTCTGCTCGTTACATGAATACAATATTTTCAAAATAAACGACAGAAAGGTGTAGACAGTTCAAGACAGGACAATAACGATGTTGCTCAGAGTGCCCAGAACTAAACCCTCAAATGATATCTTAAAAAAAGTTACTCCTCATTTTTCACTCGTTTTCTACAAAGTCCAACAACACGAGTTGATTTTAGCACGTTACCTGAATACAGTCTCTTCAAAATAAACTTCCTCCTTTAAGGAATCAACTCAGTTAGGTTTAGGCACCAAAACGACTTAGTTAGCTTCAATGTTTTGAGTTAAAATACCTACAGAAGTTCTGTTACTGAAGTACGCAAGTTACGTGACAAATAAATCAACTTTATCTTCTGGTTTTACACGGGGAATGAACAGCGGTCTGCTGGAGGATATATTGCTTGTTATTGGACTCATCCACTTCTGCTCACTCTTTTTCTATCATTTTAGGTACAGCTGCATTGATTAACCTTTTCATAATTCTTTACTTTCTGTAGTGTTTGTGTTGTGATATCTGCTGACAGTTCCTTTTCCTTTCAGATGATTTGTGCTTCTGTACTACTCCACTCCTCCCGTCTCTCTAACCAGGTTACTGCAGAAATGTCTTGAATTAGATTATCAGAAATATTTCTCCTCAAGATCCTCCAGTTGATTTAAAGATGATTACTTTACATCCTGTCTCTTTGTCTCTCCTGGTTAATGACGCTGTGGTAAGTGTGTATATCCTCTGATATTGAGACTTTCCATCACTTTGCTACTTTCCCTCTGGGCGTTTCTGAACTATTTCACAAATATGCACATATTTGAATTAAATCCGACATATTGTATACGTGACAATGTTTTTTTTTGCCGTTTTAATTACCCCGAACAGAAGCAGGGGTCGTGTTGTGATGATTCAAACATGTTTTCTCCGAAAGGCAGCAACAAAAACACGTCCTGAAATTTCTGAATTACAGCAAATGCAATCTCCATCCGTAACCCAGAGGGCACGCAAACACACACACACACACACTGGATTGTGAATATCAGGGTGCCATTGACGCCCTGCTCCTCCATACTGGAGCTGTTTCCCCGGTGAGTTGTATGTAAATATTGAGGAGCGTCGGCGCCTGCAGCCACGAGGAGCTGTCAGCTTTCATGTTTCACTTCCTTTTGACATATGTCGATGAACGAGGGGATGGAAGTGGCGCTTTGCAAAAAAAGGTGACAAAAAGGCGACAAGTCTTTGCAAGTGATTTCTTCTCGTTGTGCTGAAACCTGTCAAAGTGGCTTTAGGAGAGACGAGTGTTTTTTGTTTGTGTTGTTTCTGAGGTAATGTTGTAACAGAAGCAGCAGGCCTGTGGTTTAAAACCCCAACATGACAACACAGATGTCATTTAATGCTCAAACCAGCAGCATATGCATCGATCGTTCAAACATAGTCATTCCTGCATTCTTTGATTGTAAATTCAATATTTCTTTTGTTTTTTTTACTGTTCTTTGGACAAAATAAGCATATTATATCACGATTTTCACTATTTTCTGACATTTTATGGATGAAACACTTTTTTGATTAAAAGAGAAAATGAATACATAGCGCTGTGATGAAAAAATGTAAATTATACGCTCAATACAAAGAGTAAATGTGTAAATATGTTAAGAGTTTCTTTTAAAGGGATGTGACAAAATGACAAAATAAAATACTTTTTCCATGATGTACTTGTCCTGTTGTGATCGTAGATGTGTTGAATTGTGCTTTAATGAATATTTAACATTTTCACTCAACAATAACAATAGAGAACATACAGCAGCTTTAATCAGCCGCTTATGAATGTGAGAGTGATTGTGTTTTTCTTAAGAGGCAGACCTCCCGCAGGACACACACACACACACACACACACACATACACACACACACACACACACACACACAGTGCACACCACTGTTAAAATAATTGAGGGAAACCATGATGTAAATAATCAACTGGAGAAAAAAAACATTTGGTTTCCATCAAAACATTTCACAAACACATGATTTCTGAATTTGTTTGTTTATGTGTGTGTGTGTGTGTGTGTGTGTGTGTGTGTGTGTGTATCAGCACTCATTTACATTATTATATAATGTGGGTTTTCTTTCTATCAAAATTGACATGAAGTACCTTGCATGCATTTATTTGTACAACACTCAATATTTTGGGCCCGAGCACCGACATAGTCGGAGTGGAGGACCTATTGTTATTCTAATGTTTATTATTGAGCGTGTTTCGTGGCAAAAAGGAGGTGCTTGGGATACTGGAAAACTTTTGAAATTTTGCACGCAAGCCAGAATTTGCGGAAATTGCAGTCTGATTGGGGCGTCCAGCTGCGGTATAAAATATTGGCTCGATAGCGCCCACTATTGAGTAGCCTCAACATTGGGTTTCACCTAGCTGTATAACATTTGGTAGGTATGTGGAATGTGATGGGATGTACAAAAAATCCTCTTGGAATTTTTCACTAACCCAAACAGGAAGTCGGCCATTTTGAATTTTACAACGTTTTTGGATCATTTCAAGGAGCCCAACTTTAACGAACTCCTCCTAGAGATTTAACCCGATTGACTTCAGATTTGGTCAGTATGCTCTTGAGACCTTGGCAGTGAAAAGCTACTCAAAAATCTAAAAGTTATTGAACTATGTGTCCGTGGCGTGGCGGCAAAATAACACCATTCACCATGAAAAAGGAAGTTGTTGTAACTCGGCCGTACATTGTCTAATCTGCTCCAAATTTCTCAGATGTCATAACATCCTGACCCGGAACACATCTATATGACAATTTAGAATCATAGCAATAGCGCCACCTAGTGGCAACTGGAAGTTGTAAGTTTTGTACTTTGACATCCTGCTCCTCACAGATCAATCAGCTCCCTCTCAAATGTTGTCAGAAAAGTCTTAAGACCTTCATAATGCTTCATTATGAAGATTGTAAGAAGTTGTTGAAGGGCGGCGACGTGGCGCCTCGGCGAACTTTGATCCTTCACCATGAACAAATAAACTGATGTATCTCAACTCCACATCATCAGATCTTTACCAGATTTCACATGTTTGATGAGACTCCAGGCCTAAAGACATATGCAGGCCAATTTTGAATCATAGTCATAGCGCCACCTACTGGTAACAGTCAGTTAAAGTCTTTATACTTTGGCTTGTTTCTCTTAGTAGGTAAATCAAATCAACATCAAATTACTTCCACACAAATGTAAGCAGTTCATAATGCCAGTTCATGAAGCTTTTGATGTTTTGTCGAACGCCGTTGCCGTGGCGACGCAGTCTTCGCCGTGAAAAATGAAGGTAATTTTGAGAGGCTAAAAATGCTCGAAACATAAGCAAACTTGGCACACAGATTTTATTCCTTCAGAGTGGTAAATTGGCTCAATAGCGCCCCCTACAAAATTTCAACGAAACAGCCCTCGCAATACGTTTCACATGAATGCATAAAATTTGGTAGGCTCATAACTCACATTTGGACTTAAAAAAAGTCTCTTGGAGCCATGCTCTAAACCCAACCGGAAGTCAGCCATTTTTAATTTTGTATGAATTTCTAGTGTCGTTTTTGCAATTTCCAGGCGCTCTACTTTAATGAACTCCTAGGGAAATAATCAGATCAACTTAGAATTTGGTCAGAACAATCTAAAGAACTTTGTGATGAAAAGTTACTCAAAGCTTATTGTTTCATGAAAAGCCGTCGCCGTGGCGACGCATTCTTCACCATGAAAAACGAAGGTGTTTTTGTGGGGCTAAAAATGCTCAAAACATAACCAAACCACCAAACCATAACCACATTTAAAATCCTGAATGTAGTTATCTGATGTGATTTTAATGCTTCAGAGTGGCAAGTAGGCTCGATAGCGCCCCATACAATATTTCGCCGATGCAGCCCTCGCAGTACGTTTCACCTAGATGTATCAAATTTGGTAAGCAGATGTATCACATGTAGACTTAAAAAAAAAGGTCTCAGGGTTCTATGCTCTAAACCCAACCGTAAGTCAGACATTTTGAATTTTGTATGAATTTCTAGTGTCGTTTTTGCAATTTCCAGTCGCTGTGTATGATGGTCACAGAAATGCATGGCCGCGTCAACCAGAGTCCTGCCAGTACCCTCGATGTGCATGAAGTTGCGAGGGCCCGATCAATGCTGCTTGCAGCTTTAATTTATATTTGATTTCATGTATGACACTTAATTATCTAACATATCTCAGTCAGTTCATGTGTGTGTGGGTTCATTTGAGTTTAATTCTGTGTTTTATGATTGTTTACTCACCTTTCCACTAACACACACACACACACACACACACACACACACACACTCACACGTTGTTATACACTTATTACTGCATGTTTTCCTGCTTGCCAGCTTGTGTGTGTGTTTTCATGCTAGATGCCCCTCAGTGCCCAAAATGCCCATGTTGTGTGTGTGTATGTGTGTGTGTGTGTGTGTGTGTGTGTGTGTGTGTAGACAATCAGTCTTCAGGCCAACACACACAGTAATAGAGTCCACCGGGACACGAGCAAGTCTACAGTTGCTAGATGTAAATTGACCTGTGTTTGTGTGTGTGGAGGGGGGTTGTCCATAGAGAGCCATAATAACTGTTATCTCTCCCACAGGCCCTTATCATATCACACACACACACACATACACCTTCATCCAGAGTAACACAGCAGCAGCAGTGACAATTAGAGAGCTTTTAACCATCTTCAGGTCAGATATGAGAGTCATTGAAGCAGACAGATAATACAAAAATAAAATAAAGTAAATCCAGGTGCAAAGATCCACAAAATATCTGATTTATTTACATCAGTTCACTCGATTAGATCAATAGTTTAATTCTTATGAAACACCTTCATATAAATACAGAATATGAATGTAAATATTAAATCCTAAAACATACCTGTATACAGTGTGTGTATACAGATGTTTTACTTTTGTAAAAGTAGAAATACCACAGTGTAGAAATACTGTACAAATAAGTGTTAATATTAAAATATAATTAAAGTACCAAAAGTAAGTATTAACTATGTAAAATGGCCCATTTCACAGTTTATTTTATCATTGTATTATATATATAATACAATATTACAGTTTAATACAGTAATTCTACAGCAGCATACTGCTAAATCACAGTATTATTCTGGCATATAGCTACGGTGAATCACAGTATACAGCTGTCATTTAACAATAATTCACTGTGAAAGTAATGCAACTAAAAGCCAGTAATTTACTGTAAATTTACAGTCATATAATTTATGTTGCCGTTTCTTATTCTGTACAGAAGTGGAAGTATAACGCATTATATGGAAATACTCTCAAGTAAAGTACAACTATCTTAAAATCGTACTTAGCTACTTGAGTAAATGTATTTAGTTACTTTCCACCGCTGTTAACGTTTTAGTCAAAACAAATGTTTTTTCACAAGTTAATAAAAAAACATGTGACTTTTACTTTGGCGATGTGGAAGAAACACTTCCTGCGACCGCTCGTAAAAGTATTAAATACTTTATATGAATTTTAGCTCATCGGTTTCTGAAGAATCAGAATAAAAAGCTCATCTGACCTGAGAGACGACTTCCTGCTCCTCATGACACACACCATCTTAAATCCTGTGTGTGTGTGTGTGTGTGTGTGTGTGTGTGCGCGTGTGTGTGTGTGCGTGTGTTTGGGTGTGTATGTGTGTGTGTATATGTGTGTGTGTATATGTGTGTGTGTGTGTGTGTGTGTGTATATGTGTGTTTAATTGCAGCAGCTCTGTTCTGTCCACGGCTGCAGGTTGTTGGTTAATTGGTGCTGGAGGCTCAGCTCGTTAACTCTGCTCTCATCTGCCTCCCAAACAGCCTCACACCAATTACTACCCCCCCCCCCTGTTTGTGTGTCTCTCATGTTTTTTTTTGTCTTATTTAAATTAGTTTTACTGCCACAACTATAATTAAGAACAGTACAGCCAAAGTGGGTTATGTGTACATTAGTTAGTGTAATCATTCAGAATATCAGGAAAAAAAGAATACACTTATATAGATAATTAAAAAACCTAAAGATGTTATCGTTAAATGCTACTTACTGATAGGTGATGGAATATTTGCATTTTTACTGTTATAAAACATGTTTGTCCTTTATTGCCCTATCTTTATTGTTAGCAACTTATTGCTGATATATTTACACATTTAGTTTTCTCCCAGTGTTCTGCAGTGGGTCTGCAGTCAGGACATGGCAGCCAAATAAACTTTATTTATAAAACACTTCATTAACAAGGTTACAAAGCTTTACAGCAACATAAAACACTGTGGCACTAAAATGAAGTAAAATAAAACACTCAGCCTGAGAGACAAAACACAGATAAAAATAACTCTGTTCATCCTCAATGGTAATTACACAATGATACACATGGGCTTTTTTACCCCTGAGTTTTCCTTGTCAGGCTACACACACTCCTAACTCATTGGTGGAAGTTGTTACATTCTGCAGACTCTACTCTGGGTTTATCTTTACCTCTGCATGTTTATGGGGAAATAATAATTGAATTTGGTGTCAATATGTTATTTCATTTTCACTTTATGTCTCTCTCCCCTCTCTCTCCCCCTCTCTCTCCCATCTTGTTGTTGTTTATCAGATTTCCACTGTGCTCATGAACGCACCATCACGGCCACTCAGAAAACCCATCGAACATATTCAATATAATTAGTTATAATTTTAGTTTACATGTTTTATGATTCAGCAGTGAGAGGTGAGATGATGTTGTTGAATTGTAAAAGATATATTTGTCATATTTCACTGTTCTGAACACTTTTATTCAGTTGTTCTGGTCTCAAGATCTCCATTTTTACAAAATCCTGAAAATCAGTGAAAAAGCAGCTCTTCCTAAGAATAAATGTTTTTTGTTTTGTTTTTTTCGCACCAGAGAGCTTCTTTAGAAATGTTTTCTTCATGCTTCTTGTCCTGATTTTCCTGCAGGAGTCTACAGGATCTCTGACGATGTTTTAGAGGTCGGAGGAAAAGTGCGACAACACACCAGCAGGACGACCAAAACTGTCACACCGTCGCACAAACACACACTTTCTGTGTGTGTGTGTGTGTGTGTGTGTGAGTGTTTCACAGCCCCCCCGACCCCCTCCTCTCTCACTCAGAGTGATGCTGCTCTTCAGTCTGTCGTCATATTGAGAGTCCATTAACATCTCTCTCTGTTGTTGTTGTTGAGTTTTTCTTCATCTCTCTATTTGATGATGATGGTAAAATGTTTCTCCTCTCTCCGTGGCCTTCTGTCTCCTCCTCATTTCATCATTACAGAGTTACGTTTAAAATATTTTATTATTATATTTATATTTATTTTTTCAATAAAAACTAAATATGGCACACAGCACATTCAATATAAAGATAGTTATTAATTGAATTTGGCAAAGTCACCACAAGGCAGTGAGAAAAACTTTGTTCACATACAAAGACTTCAGCACCGGACAGCTCCTGTTGATTAATGCAACGTCTCCTCATATGATATCTTATGAAAAAGTTAATAACAATCTAATAACGCTCCTTACATGCATACAGTTTTTACCAGACTGCAGGTCTGAAAAGTGAAATCAATGCTTCATGTCTTAAAGCTGAGGAGGCGACTCCTCCATCCTTCAGTTGATCACAAACTTTCAACATCAACACATAAAAGAACACTTCATCCTTCAGTTTATCACAAACATTAAACATCAACACATAAAGGAACACTTCATCCTTCAGTTTATCACAAACATTAAACATCAACACATAAAGGAACACTTCATCCTTCAGTTTATCACTAACATTAAACACATAAAGGAACACTTCATCCTTTAGTTTATCACAAACATTCAACACATAAAGGAACACTTCATCCTTTAGTTTATCACTAACATTAAACACATAAAGGAACACTCCATTCTTCAGTTCATCACTAACATTAAACACATAAAGGAACACTTCATCCTTTAGTTTATCACTAACATTAAACACATAAAGGAACACTTCATCCTTTAGTTTATCACTAACACATAAACACATAAAGGAACACTCCATTCTTCAGTTTATCACAAACATTAAACATCAACACATAAAGGAACACTCCATTCTTCAGTTTATCACTAACATTAAACACATAAAGGAACACTTCATCCTTCAGTTTATCACAAACATTCAACATCTGGAGATTTGTTGTTATATGTTTCTTCCAAATATCTTTTAGTCTGTTTCCATCATAAAGTTGTATGGTGATGACCTGCCGCCATGAACACTGAAATTGAGTATTAGATCATTAAATATGACATCTATCTCTGTCCTCCTCTTAATACATGTTATATCTCACTATTTAGTCAAGATACATCCTCTCTGTCTCTCTGTCTGTCTCCCTCTCTGTCTGTCTCTCGCTGTCTTTCTCTCTCTCTCTCTCTCTCTCTCTCTCTCTCTCTCTCCTTCTCTCTCTCTCTTATTATCCTGCTGGTTGAGAGTCTGTGTGGGCAGATTACACCCTTTTCAATAAAACCCTCCTCTCAATAGCAAGGTGCAGCTGTGAGTGTGTGTGTGTGTGTGTGTGTGTGTGTGTGTGTGTGTGTGTGTGTG
>NW_022280037.1:12622515-12626832 GCF_004355925.1 Anarrhichthys ocellatus
TGTGTGTGTGTGTGTGTGTGTGTGTGTGTGTGTGTGTGTGTGTGTATATGCGTGTAGAGGACCATTAGTAAGCACTTGATTGACAGACTCAAGGACGGTGTGTGCTGCCGCTCGGCTTCATTAGCACAGGTGTTGGAGTGTGTATGTGAGTATAAGACTTTGTGTGTTTTGTGTGTGTGTGTGTGTGTGTGTGTGTGTGTACGTGTGTGTCGTTTCAGCAAATACCCAGAAACAGCACGTTAGCCCTCTAGTGGCCGGAGGTAGTACGACGCTTATTTATTCATCAAGTTGGTATGGTTTGACAAAAGAAAAGATCTAAATCGATGGAGCAGAACCGGAGATATTGTCTTTTTTTATCCACACATTCGTCACCTACATTACCCACAATGCAACCCAACCACCACCAGCTGTTTGGTTGATTGTGGTGTGTTTCTAGCAGCTAATTTGTCCTGCGGAACAGATGAGCAGCAGCTACAGAGGTCTCATTTCTTTCTAACTCCACACCTCCAGATTTATTGTATTCCTCAGACTTCACACAGCTGCTCTCTGGAGACACTAAAGGCTTTCTACTACTTTTAGAACTCCCCAACAGCTGGTAACACGCGCTGATGTGGCAAATCAGGAGTTCACATTTAACCAAGTGGTTACAATTCTAATTATGCAGGCTCTTCTTATACAGCGTTCATAGCTGAACCTATGAAAATGAATGAGCTTTATTCGTAGATATTGTATGTAATCCACGTAAACATGAACCAGGAAGTACAACGACAGCAAAAACCCTCACCGGGTCAAACAAAAACTGGTCTTTCCTCCAGAGAGTTTGTGCCCTACGTGAAACGATGAATTATTAGTTGTTGGAATTTGTGACCTGTTTTCCTGTTACATTCTTTATGTACGTATTTAACGTAGTCTACACAGTTATTTAAAGCCCAACCATGATGTTTGCTGCCTAAACATAACCGCAACCAATGTGACGTTAAATGGAACGCGAAAAGCCTGAAATACATAATAATGACACATGGAAATGTTGGAAATGTCTTTAATATCTATACGACTTCCAGTATGCATCCGAACCAGGCGACAACCTCTGGTTGTGAAGAGTGAAGTCAAAGCTTCATGTGTTAAAGCTGCATTCTCTCTAGTGTCCACCAGGGGGCGACTCCTCTGGTTGTATAGAAGTCTATGAGAAAATGACTCTACTTCTCTCTTGATTTATTACCTCAGTAAACATTGTAAACATGAGTTTATGGTCTCAATCTCTAGTTTCAAGTCTTCTTCAATACAGCATGATGTTCATTTAGTACATTATGGTCCATTTAGAGTCAAACAGCCCATAAAGCAGGGGATGCTTTAGGGCGGGGCTACACAGTGATTGACAGGTCTCTGCTGAATTTGTCCAAATTCAGATCCACAGATCTCTGGCTGGTTTCATTCTCAGCGGAAAACGGTCTCTCACACTCACTACTCATCTTTTTGAATACATGTTTTGCAGTCTGAATAATTAAAAGGCTTTCAGTGGGTCTGAAGTGTCTCTTAACGGGTCTCGGACTTACTTCCCGTTGACCCCCGTATTTCACACACTGACAATGGAGTTTTGATATATCACATATGGTCAGATTTTAAGATATCCCCTGACGTCATGGTGGTGTGGTCTTATGAATAACTGTTTATATTTTATATTAGCAGCAACATGGATTATCATAGCTCACTTTATTAAATACAAACACATTTAGTGAGAGATTCAGGAGTTTGAGTCGTCACAGAAAGAAAACAAAAGAAACATTTCTGTTTGCAGACTTGTGACACCCAGCGTGAACACACACCGACTCACTCTAATTGTTTCCCCCACCGTTATGTGTTGTGTGTAGTGTGTTGTTGTCGGTGTGTGTTTCCAGCTGCCCTGTGAGAGAAGGTGTTCGCAGCAGCTCCCAGCGGGCTCCACACATACAGCTACTGAAGCCTTGTTAGAGCTTATAATGAGCCATAAAAGTGCTCAACTGTACCTAACATGCACGTGAATATTACCTGTCAGCACACACACACACACACACACACACACAACGCTCTCCTGCAGGAACAAGTAAAGCCATATTGTTCCCGGTCTGATTGCTGTGATAATTAATGTAGCATACGAGCAGAAAAACACACTGAGACCAATTACACCCGAGAGAGTGAAAGAGATGGAAATAAAAGAGAAGACAGGATGAAATAAAGGAGGTAATACTTCAGTATGAGTAGTAACACCACCGTGTCAAAATACTCTGATAGGAGTCAAAGTCCTGCATTGAAGTAAAAGTGAAAAAGTATGATTTAAGTACCAGAAGTACTCATTCTGCAGACTAATATTATTATAGTATTGTGTTAAAATGATTTACATTCATGTGTTCATCAATCCACTCCACAACGTGGAGCTATTTTCTTTTTTAAATACTGCCGGATGAGTTGTGAATTGCAGCTGTTTCAACGTTAACATAAAGAGAAACAAGACTTGTGAGAAATTTAAGTTTAAAAGCATTCCTAGTATGTTTAGAAGCACTCCTAGTGGTGGATATTATATGTCATAATATGTTTACTTGTAGAAGTTTTAAACCAAAGGTATAGTCATTGAATGTATTAAACACTGTGAAGAAGATTTGCTGAACTGTATTAAGTATTAGCTGAGATGGGGTTTTCAGGTACGACCATATGAATGAGTAAAATGTGTGCCAAGCAAGGACGTTGGAGTATGCTACGTTAAGGAGGAGGCCGGACCAGAAGAATGAGTCATAGGCCAAGGAGGAGCTTATCGGATCTCAGCCAATCACTGAGCTGTTATGAAACTTTGCAGAGACTTTGAGATACTAAAGGACAGTAGAACTATGAAGAGCTTTAGACCTCTTGTTTCCTGCTGGACAGCTAACTGGAACACGCCGGTCTGTCGGGTAGATCATTTGGTCTCTGTTTCATGGAACATTAGATTATTAATAGTGTGATTCGGTTTCTAACTGTTTTTGCGTTTGTTGGATAATAAATCCTTTTGATTTTAACTTGAACCAGCTGTTTTGCTTCGGAGAGGGACGACAAGCACATGGCTGCAGGGGGAGGGGCGGCTTCTCTCTGTTCAAAAGTTATGGCCCTAACAGATTTATATTAACTTTGGGTTGAACGCTAACATTAGCATGCTCACGTACTCAGAATGACATTGCTAACATGCTGATGTTTAGCAGGTACAATGTTAGTTTAGTGTTTTAGCTAACAATAGCAATAAACACATTTCATTTTATTTTATTTTGATGTTTTTGTTGTTTTTTTAAACGTATCCATCCAAGATATTTTAATTTTTTCGAGAGGGTATGTGTGAGTTCAACATGTTCTGGTTGATGGAAAATGAAGCTACTGAACTGAATCATTTCAGGATTCTTTTAAACGCTTCAGTAAAAATAAAAAGCAGTAAACACAAAGTCCAGCTGAGGCTGGTGTGCATGTCTTTAGTTCGGCAGGTATTTGGAAATACACCAAAGTAATGACACATCGATATGTTGACCTGATGATGGTGATAGATGAAAAGTCCAAAGTTACAACAGTTCATCCTCAGGGGAACATGAACAATGAATGACATTTCATCACTATCCACCAACAGTCAGATGGTAGATATTTGTTGAAGACATTTTTCAATTAAAGCCAACAATGTCGACCAGGAAATAGAAAGGATTTTTTAATTTTTAAAAACCTGACGGATTAGCAAATAATGAAAGTATCTCTTAAATGCAACCTTAATGTAGGAAAAGAACAAAATGTTCCATATCAGCATTTCCATGTTATCTTGTTGTGTAACCTGCGCAGGTTTACGCGTCCCTCTAAATATATTTGCAATGTAATTAGTTTCTACATTTTGTTTTGCAGATTTGTATGTTTTTCTTTCATTCTCATAAGTCATTAAGAATATGAGATAGATGGGAGTCAGAGGGGACTCTCTCTCTCTCCCTCTCTCTCACCGGTGGTTACATTGGGACTTCAGGAGTGACGTCCAGGTGTAATTAAAAGCAGCAGAGCCACTTTCACCTCACAGCCTGGAAACATGTGGCAACTTGTTAATTTACCTCCGTCCTCCTCCCCCGTCCTCCCCCTCTCAGCCTCCCTGTGGAGAGGAGACAGATGGGCTGGGAGTCACCCGAGGCAGCAGGTGGAGGAGGGAGACTTTTATAAAGACAATGTTTAGTTTTCATACATGAACTGGTATGATGTCACATTATCTATCTATCCGTCTATCCATCCATCCATCCATCCATCCATCCATCCATCCATCCATCCATCTATCCATCCATCCATCCATCCATC
>NW_022280037.1:12626842-12630364 GCF_004355925.1 Anarrhichthys ocellatus
ATCCATCCATCTATCCATCCATCCATCCATCCATCTATCCATCCATCTATCTTTCCGTCCTTTATCCATCCATCCATCGAGGTTAATAATATGCTTATGTATTTGTTGACTAAAATACTTATAGATACTTATAGTTGAGCCACTTATAGTTACGTTTACGAAATACGGTTGAACATTCAGACAGGAAGCAGCCGTGCTGAGGCTCCATTGGTGGTTCTGCTGTGTTGTTTCAGGTCGCAGGAAGTCGATAAATAAGATCCAGGAGGTCCAGTTTAAAGAACAGATCTGACACCAAAACACGACACAGACGTTTGAAATACTCAGACATCAGCTTTACAAGTTACCATGGTCCCAATTATTTGATCTTTCAACAAAGTTAGCGTCGAGACACAAAC
Source organism: Anarrhichthys ocellatus (assembly GCF_004355925.1). Lineage (NCBI taxonomy): Eukaryota > Metazoa > Chordata > Actinopteri > Perciformes > Anarhichadidae > Anarrhichthys > Anarrhichthys ocellatus. The sequence goes on from NW_022280037.1 coordinate 12,627,238, forward strand.
ATGGAAATACCATTGGCATTTGTATTAACTGCAAACTGTGCAAAGCATTCATTTTAACAATTTTGTGGTTCAACAATTGTTGGAGGGGATCATTGGATATGGACTTCCTTGTCTGGTGATAGGGTTGGTGTGTGTAACAGTTTCTTCAAGTATAGTTTTGCTATTTTTCAGGTGGTACATTTTGAAACTTGTGTTTCGTTGACTTATTTGTGGAAATTGAGGTGGACAAAGAAAAATACATTTCTATCATCTTCAGTTTGAAGGCAGAAGGAATCAAGACGAGCCTTAATTCTTTCAACATGTAACCAAAAACAAAAAGTTTTGTCTTTAATCGACAGTAAAACATGATTCACAATACGAATAAAATGGCTGAGATCATTCAAGCAACAGATGTTTAAAGTATATACAGTAGCTGCATATTATCTGCATTATAGTGATTTAGTTTTTTGCATGCTATACCTGAGAGGTTATAAGGGTATAAGGGTATAAGAGGTAAGAGGTTAAACAAAAGTAGTCGGGATAAAAACAGGAAGACGAGAAAGTCTGTAAAGCATTAAATTATTACTTTCCACCTACACAAGCAACACTACTGAAGAGGTCACAGCAGCGAACAAAAGTTCCTGAGAGCTTCCGTTAATCAGACATGAAGAAACAATGTAAAAACTTCTTTGAAAACAGAAATATTCCGTGAATGAGTCCATTAAATTGTTCATTATCCTTGTACCATCACATCTTCACTGTGCTTCTCCCAGAGGTATACACAGGTTAAATACATTTCACTGAGCTTATTAACAAGCACAGCGTTACCCAGAATCCCCTGCACCAGCTTAATATTACGTATCGCTCATGTAGTTATTTATTAAAAGTTTAATTTCCCCTTCATGTAAAACACACGTCTGGTTTTACTGTGACAGTTAATATCAGAGTAAAGGAGGTAAAACTATGACATAACAGGGTTTCTACTACAAGACAATCAATGTGAATGTTTTCCACATTAAATATGACATCTTACTACAGATGTTCATAAAATGGGTATAATTGTATGTCACACACACATATTCAGGTTAAATCATTTACTCTCTGTGACGTCAAATAGATTATTTGATTTTATATCAAAAGTGTTCATCAGTAGAGGAGAGTGTTTATTTCAAAGTACTAAATGATGTCATTAGCTCAAAGACCTAGTTGCTATGTATATATATATATATATATAGCAACTAGGACAACTGGTTGGTCAAGTTGTCCTAGTTGTCCTGGTTGTTTTAGTTGTCTTGGTTGTCCACCTTGTTCTAGTTGTTCTAGTTTTAGTTGTCCTACTTGTCCTAGTTGTCCACATTGTTCTAGTTGCTTAAGTTGTTCTAGTTGTCCTAGTTGTCCTAGTTGCCCTAGTTGTCCTATTTGTCCTAGTTGTACTAGTTGTCCTATTTGTCCTATTTGTCCACATTATTCTAGTTCTCCTAACTGTCCATATTGTTTTACTTGTTCTAGTTGTCCGCATTGTTCTAGTTGTCCTAGTCGTCCTAAATGTCCACGTTGTCCTAGTTATCCCCATTGTCCTAGTTGTTTTAGTTGTCCTAGTTGTCCACATTGTTCTAGTTGTTCTAGTTGTCCACATTGTTCTAGTTGTCCACATTGTCCTAGTTGTTTTAGTTGTCCTAGTTGTCCACATTGTTCTAGTTGTCCTAGTTATCCATTGTCCTAGTTGTTTTAGTTTTCCGAGTTGTCCAAGTTGTCCACATTGTTTTAGTTGTCCGAGCTGTCCACATTGTTCTAGTTGTCCTAGTTGTCCACATTGTCCTAGTTGTTTTAGTTGTCCAAGTTATCCAAGCTGTCCACATTGTTCTAGTTGTCCTAGTTGTCCTTGTAGTTCTAGTTGTTGGTTATGTTGTTATTGTGTCTGTTGTTGCTGACGTTGTTCTTGTTGTTCTTCATTTTGTTTTAAATGTTGTTGTCATACTCTCATTGTTTCATGCCTTTGTCTTTTTCTCTTTTATTTTTGGTTTGGTTAAAGTCTGATGTTTGTCTGAAGAGTTTTTCTCCTAGTTGCATGCAACACGTATGAACTCCACTCTGTTGAGCTCTTTATTCGTTTAGATGAAGGTCAATGGGAGCACAGCGTTGTGTTGATTTCTTGTGTTTATTTACTCATGTATCTATTTACGTGTTTCTAGTCACTCTTAAGCTCACTTCCACATGAAGCTGTGATTCACCGATCTGGATGAACGTGTCCGTGTGAATGAGTGCGTTATCTAAGCTGTCAAAACCCACTCTGGTATTGTCTGACCTCTGCACAAACACACACACACACACGCACACACACACACACACACTCGTCCTCTCGGCTTTGTCAACAGGAGTGTGTGCATGCACTTCCCTTGTTACCGTGACAACAGCACTGTGTTCTGATGGTGGTTTTTAGGCTGTTTTATTAATTCTCTTATAATCTTGTTTTTACAACGTCTTAGTGCATATTTCTGTTTTTAGGGAGTGTCCACCAACACGGTCAAACATGGAGACCAGTCACTTAAAGGAACAGGTTTTAACATTGAGGGGGATGTATTGGCAGTAGCTACTAGTTGTCCTAGTTGTCCTAGTTGTTCTAGTTGTCATTGTTGTTTTAGTTGTCGTATTGTTCTAGTTGCTCTAGTCGGTTGAGTTATTTTTGTATATATTGTTGTTTACATTGTTATAAATAGATAGTGTCAATAACTGAATATTGTATGTACAGTATGTGCATGCCCACATGTCTACAGACAGCATTTAAAGAGACAGTGACAGTTAAATATAAACTGAAAACATCTTGTTGTTTTAACATCTAAAACTAGTGGACAGTATTCAGTATAGAGACACAAACTTGATTTTTACAGTGTTCTCAACAGCTTGACTCATAATGTTTTACAGTGTGTGTGTGTGTGTGTGTGTGTGTGTGTGTGTGTGTGTGTGTGTGTGTGTTTTAGCTGTTGAATCTCTCTCTCTGTGTGTCAGTAGTTATTATAAATACACTGACATGTTGGCTGGTTAATTAAGGTGTATAATTCTTGTTGTTCAGTGCTGTCACATAAAGAGAGATGATAATAGACTGTGTGTGTGTGTGTGTGTGTGTGTGTGTGTGTGTGTGTGTGTGTGT
>NW_022280037.1:12630374-12631966 GCF_004355925.1 Anarrhichthys ocellatus
GTGTGTGTGTGTGTGTGTGTGTGTGTGTGTGTGTGTGTGTGTGTGTGCGTGTGTGTGTGTGTGTGTGTGTGGATAATAATTGGATGAAGGTTGGTGCTGTGTAATAATTGGACGTCTGAACTACAAACACGGTGACAGCAGCAGCCTGCAGGCTCCGTTGTGTTTGTTGTAAACGTAAAGAGAACAAACAGCGGCGGTGTTTACTCCTACTGACTGTAAACACACCACACGAACCACACGAGGACGAGCAACGAGACACTGTCTCCCTGCTCTCTGTGTCCCTCCTCTCTGTCTCTCCATCTCTACGTCTCTCTCTCTCTCTGTATCTCTGTTTCTCTCTGTCTCTTTGTCTCTGTCTCTCTCTCTTTGTCTCTCTGTCTCTCTGTCTCCCTCCTCTCTCCCTCTCCTTCTCCGTCTCTGTCTCTCTCTCTTTGTCTCTCTGTCTCTCTGTCTCCCTCCTCTCTCCCTCTCCTTCTCCGTCTCTGTCTCTGTCTCTTTCTCTTTGTCTCTCTGTCTGTCTCTCAGACACCAGATCACCGTCTGCCTTCTGCAGACAGAAGAAATCACATATTACATTGCTGCTGTAACATTTGTATTCAAATATCAGAAACATTCCTTGTTGTGAAATAAAATGCATCCAAACATATCCACACATTTGCATATGAACTCTAAACATATTTATGTATTCACATGTCTGATTTCTACATGTAACAAACACTATAACAATAACAATACCAGACACAATGTTTGTATACAAAGTTGAACGTGTGTTTTATGCACATTTATTTACATAAATATGTTCTCTATTCCAAAAGATTTTAATCCAATTATGAATTTTGTGTCTCTAAATTTGTATTAAAATGTTCCAATGCTATTACTATTAACGGTTATTATACAAAGAAAATGCTCTACAGTAGGATCTTATATGAACAAAAAGACATTGTGTGCAGTTCATAATTTGTTTGTATTCTCTTTTAAAAATGTATTCATTGAATCTGTTAAAATCTTCTTTATTATTAACGTTGCATCATAATTCTGTATATTACTATATTTGAAGTGTAAACATCATTCCGTTGTAGGTTTTATCTGCCTCTATTGTTTTCACTTGTTTTATTAAATATACATATTAAGTGAATATGTGTGTATTCGGATACATTGTATCATGTTGAAATGTTTACAATCTAAAGTCATGTAAAAACATAAAAACACATTAATTAAATAATATTGTTTCACATTATTTAATGCTTCTAATGAAGATTTTATTGTTCATATAAAAATAACAGACTTGTAATAATATAAATTCATATACATGTAATCTAACATAAATATGAACAGTTGTGTCCCTGCAGGGTTCCATGAACGCATCTCATTCTCTGTTCTCTGCTGCCATCTACTGCTGTTACTGCAGGACACACACACACACACAGAGACACACACTCACACACACACACACTCACAGACACACGCAGGCACGCACACACAGACCATGTGGGTTTTTGCTTTTTGTTGTCGGTCATTTCTTCCAGATTACAAACAAACAAGCAGCACACACACACACACACACACACACACACACACACACACACACACAC
>NW_022280037.1:12631976-12636251 GCF_004355925.1 Anarrhichthys ocellatus
ACACACACACACACACACACACACACACACACACACACACACACACAGATTTGGATTCTTCTGTTCAGGTTTCCAGATTTCTTCCTCAATACAATGGAAGTTTCAGGCCTTTCGGCTGTGGTGCTTTCAAGACAAATCAAGTTTGAATGACAGTCAACAGCAACAGGAACTCTGCGTTAAACGAACAGTTCTCACAGGAACTCGCATTCAGAAACCTGCTTCACAAACGGTGTGCTGGTGTTTATTATCTGGAGAGATGAAACTAAATCTGACTATTTTGTCGACATATCTGCTCTGATAATCACGTGTTCTCCTTTGAGAAGTAAATCACAAACCAAAATGGAGAGATTTAAGATATTTCCCGTAGTTCTGCATGAATTCGATGTATTATTCGATATCAATAACACACGTCTCCTCCTGCACGATAATCAACATGAGTAAAGAATCACAAAGAGGGTTTTTAACGCAAAATTACCGAACATAACAATTTACACTTCTTAGTCGGTAACGCTGTAACTTTACAATTTACATCTGTCAGTCGGTGAATCGTTACACCGTTACATGAATAAAGTGTTTTCGAAAAGAAACTTGAGTCTTCACATAAATCAAATTCGTTAGATTTAAGAAAAGATGACAGTAACATTCTTCACCGTCCCCGATCACAACGCGACATTAACCTGCTCGGCGCCGGTGGCTGATGTCAGCGGGGGGATGACGCGTTTGCTGCACATTAACGGTGAGGTTTGACGACACGTCCAGCCTCCGTCAATGCTTATTACTTTTTCACTTTTTTTTTTTTGTTTTGCTTTTCACTTTTCTTTTTACATTTTGACGTCGGTCTCATCATTTTAGTTCTTTAAATCTCTGTCAGTGTTACACACAGAAACATTCTGTTCTCTCTCCCTGAACAGCTTTTTTCTTGCAGACGCGTGGTTTCCAGCTTCCACCGAGCGCGTCGTCCATGTGATTATGTGCCTCTCGTTCCATACGGTCAGAGGTGGGAATTGAACTGACGGCTCTCGTAGGGGGCGGAGGGCGAGTTTCCCCACTATGTTTTTCCAGCTCTGATTAAAGGCGCCGTCGCCCTGTCATACCTATGATTATGTCTGCTGTCACTGAGGGGAATGAGTGTGTGACAGGTCAGTGAGTACCAGAGGGAACCTGCTCAGTAATGTGACTAACACTCTGAGCATCGCAGATCAGTGCAGCTTGACAACATTAATAATAGCTTCGTCAGCCAGGAGACAAATTAGCTGCCTCGGTGTCGCAGCCTCCTGGAGACGCAGAGCAACCTCGTATTGTCCACCTGAGAATAACGAGACGGAAAAATGTGAACGATTCATGGTGGAAAAAAAAAGAAAAGATGGCAAGATAATACCAATGATGTGTGGATGCATGTTTTTGTGTTTGACAGGTTTATTTGTGGTCTGTTAAAAGATCAATCAGTCAACGAGGGATCTTTGATTTAAGGAGCTACTAGGAGCTTTTGGTGCCACTGTTTTTATTGAATACATGAATATGTTCCTGTGCATTAAGGTTCCTCAAATAGGCTAATAGTAAAGCTCTCGTAGAAATTGACAGAAAAGTGAAAACAGTTCAGTAACGTTAACAAAACGGAAGATGAGGAAGTAATAAAACAGAACGGGTGTTTAGAGAACAAGGTCTTAAACTGCATTCATGTGTCTCATTGTCTAAATATTCAATGTATCCTCAAACAAATGAGTTGCTCCTCATTTTTCATTAGTTTTCCTACTGAAGTCCAGCAACACGTGTCCATTTCAGCTCGTTTGATGAATAAAGTCTCTTAAAATAAACTTGGAAATGACTTAGTTTTAGGAAAAGATGGTGGTTTGAGTTAAAAGGAGTTACTAAATACTGGATGACGTTTTCTGCTGAGTTTAATCTTCTGCTTGTTTGATTTCTGTTTAGCTCTCACATTGGTTGATGATGTGAATGTGACTTTATGTAAGCTTGTCTAACAAACACATTAATATCTCACTCTCTTTACAATTAAATGGACCAAGCAAATTGTGTTTTAATACGCAAATGAAATATTTTTTTCATTTAGGTACAATTGAAGTCCTCTGGTTATTTATCTGGACATGTAAGGTTTCTCCAGGACGAGGAGATCCTCTTCTGTGAACTCTGACCTTTCCTCTCTCACCTCTTTATTGGGAAGCTGTATTCTGATCCTTTACTGCAGTAAAAGATACCATACTGTAAAAATACTCCAATACAAGTAAAAGTCCTGCAGGCAAAACCTTACTGAAATAAAAAGATATAAATGTAGTTGAAGTGATCAGTAACATGTTGTACTATGATATCTGATTATTCTGTATGTTGCATTTTACTGCTGTAGATGTTTTTAAAAACTTTTTTGCGTGTCTTTGTGGTCATTCTGTGCATCTCTGTGGTCATTCTTTAGTAGTTTTGTGTGTTATTGTGGTAGTTTGTGTTCCTTTGAAGTTTCTTCATAACCTTTTTGCCTCTTTGGTGAAGTTTGCATATCTCGACAGTCATTTAGCAGGTCTTTCTGTAGTTTTGTGTCTTAATGTGTAGTATACATCTCTTGCTAGTTATTCTGTATATCTGTGTTGGTAACTTTGTGGTAGTTTGTGTCTCTGTGTAGCTCATGACTTGGATGCAAGTTACAAATTTGATGACGTCAGATTGATGTGCCAAAAATCGTAAAGACGTGGAACTCGACTTGGACTTCAACAATGACTTGTGACTCCACTTGGACTTTGACCCTTTTGACTTGATTATATAACCCGCTGGGCCCCGGGGCCTTCTAGCCCCATTCAGGGATCCCACATCTGCACATGTATACACCAAATCTAGCATTGACAATACCACATCAGAATCAGCTGTACTGGCCGAGTGTGTGAACAAATAAAGATAAAGAAAACAGACGGGACTATTGATGCACGCAATTATGTGAAAATATAAGTGTATGGATACAAAAATATATACAAAAACCACATAAATAAACTGTCCATGTACAAGACAAGTGTTTCTGTAAATTGCACACAATATAAACAGTGCAAAGGACTAAATATTGAATGGCGATACATGTTGGGCATGCAAATGTATACCTCTTTATACAGTGTGTAGGATTTACGATATTGTGAGTTTTAACTGTAAATATGTGATCAATAATGGAAGTAAATGGATGTTTTAGTGAACGTTAGGCCCTTAAGTTCACCTTTACCGCATTAAAAACACTTTACACCCCGGATGTAAGTCATGTTCTGATGAAATGTCGAATGCAAAGCTGACGAGGCGTTTACCTTGTAGTAATAATACATACACATGTACTACATGTACACACAACTGCTCTTGTTCTTGCAGCTAAATCTGCTTTTAGTTACCAAATTTCAGCTCATTTTCAGTTGAGCAACATTCGATCGTTCCGGGTACAAACGTTTCTCCTGCAGCTTAAATCTTCACAAATGTTGATGGGAGTCAATGAATGAATACGCGTTCTGCTCTTCTCCCCTTCTGTCTGTTTAAGGAGGAATAAGAACAGCTGGGATGTTTTCTTCACATTTAAAAGTTCCTGCCGTGTGTTTGACAGGATTCTGTAATTCACTTTTTTGTTGTTTTTTTTAACCAGAAACGTCTCAGTAACAGTAAATAGAGACAAAAGGGAAATAAGGAACTTGGATGGAGAGACGGGTGAATAGATGGATGGATGCGGCTCCAGTTGCCACGGCGCCCTGCTCTGAACCCTCTTTTGTACCAAAATTAGGGAGAGCATGAAAAGACAGAAAGAGAGAAAGTGGCTGCTCTCTCCTTCTGCTTCTTGTCGTGCGGTTTAATTTCCCCCAGCGCCGGTGCTTCAGCCGAAATCTAATTTGAGTGAAAAATGGCAATCCAGCTGTTCGGTTGACAGAGCCCAACCAAAACAAGGTTTTCTTTCAGCGCAAAAACATGCGGCGGCCATCTTCATCTGCACATCAATGGCTGCTGAGCGGAGGCTGAGCGCCGCGCAAGGGTAGTAATTACAAGGTTGTGTGTGTGTGTGTGTGTACTTTTAGTGTGTGTGTGTGTTGCAGTGGAGGTGCTTTGCAGCTCTGCTCCTCCTCCTCCCTCCTTAATATGATGAGTGAACGAATACACAGAGAATGAAGGTATTGAGGCTGCAATGATTGCGATGAGAGGGAGGGGAAATTATTTGGTTTCTGCTCTCTCTCTGTCTCTCTCTCTCTCTCTCTGTCTCTCTCTGTCTGTCTCTGTCTCTCTCTTTGTCTCTCTGTCTCTCTCTTTGTCTCT
>NW_022280037.1:12661251-12684381 GCF_004355925.1 Anarrhichthys ocellatus
CACACACACACACACACATATATACACACACACAGCGTTTTCATACAAATCTGTTTCCCTGACCTCATTGTGGTTAAACATGTGATCTGTGTGTAAGTATCTGATCTGGATCAAGGAGGAACACGTTAAGGTGTGAACGCACACATCAGGAGTCCTCTCAACGAGACTGAACCTGATGAACTGAACCTCGTCCTGTTCTTCAGTCCTTCAGCGTGTTTCAGATGTTTTTCATGGAGGATGCTGGAGAATTATTCTCTCTGAAAAAGGAGTTTAGCTACTTGATGGATTTTCATAAATGTACAATACAACTTCTAAAACTATTTTAATATCATTGACTATATCTCTCTCAATACCATCTTCATATTACTTTTATATTTTAGTTTCCATGAGGCTCTGGTGTTAGTATCACTTCTTATACTTTGTTTTATTTGTTACCTGTATTTTACTTTTGTATTTATTCTTTGTTCTATTCTATTTTTTACTATTTTAGTTGAATTGTTTACCTTATTTATTTATTTACTTTACTCGTAGTGCTATATGTTCTATTTTACACAGGTGTCATTATTATTTATTTTACACTTAATAATTGTTATTCTATTGTTCATTTATGTTCATATTTTTATTCTATTGTTTTTTGTTATTCTTCTGTTTTAGTCTTCAATAAAACTCTTTCCTTCATGATTAATAAAGTTTTATCTTATCTCGTCTTATAAACACAAAATGACCACAAGCTGCAAAAACGATAGAACTTTAGAATAAAAATATAAACACATATGAACAATAGAATAAACATTAAGTGTAAAAGACATAATGATAAACAGAACGCAATAGCAAAAAGAGTAAGGTAAATAAATAAATAAGGTAAATAATTCATCTAAAATAGAAAAAGTAAAATACAACAAAGAATAATAATTAAAATACAAAGTGTAAAAGAAGTGGAACAAACACCGGAGACTAATGGAACTAAAATAGAAAAGTAATATTAAGATGATATGAAGAGAGATATTGTCAATGATATTTTAAAAGTCGTAGAAAGTTATATTGCACAAAGATTAATGAAAATTATATTGCACATGAAATAGAATTAGATATAAAAATGAGTAAAGAGAAACAAACTCGTCTTCAGATGAACAGAAACTTAAATTAAATTATTTCTAAAGTATATTTAGCCGATTAATTATACAGTGACACTGTTTTCTAATTCTAATTTACAAAACAAACTATTTGACTCCTGTAAACGTATAGATGCACAGGGAAGGAAATCCACAGCACATACGGTTTGATTCATAAATATTCATCCTGATCACGTTTACTGAAACACAGAAACTGAAACAAACAAAGTGATGAGTGGAAGATTATCTCCACCAGGAGATCATGTGTTTGGTTCTCAATTTTCTCACATGTTAATAATATAAATAATAGAAAACTGTTTTAAATGCTGGTGATAAACAGGAGAATAGATTGATTCAAACGTCTTAATACCTTTCGTTTTGTACCAATTTCAAGACTTCCAGGTGTGTGATCAGTTTCTGTAGTTTTATGAAGATTTTAAGACCTTAAATGTTGAGAATGTGACATGTGACAGAAAATATATGATGAGGTCCTGAAAGAAAGACTTGAAGAAGGAAAACGTCATTTAGGAAAACAGAAAATGGAGTAAACGTGTATTCAATTAACATCTGTGGTGGTGATGGAAACTTATGGTTTCACATTGTACATTAAATGATTTATTTTCATTCCTTCCATCATCTCATGGATGTCTAGGTCTTCAGATGAATCTTTAGCTGCCATCACCTCTGAGAGGAGTGCACATCTCTGATCTGTTGGCTCCACCTGGTGGTAGTTTGTTGTAACAGCAGCAGTTTGCATCACGTCAGGGTTTTTTAAAGATGCAGAAATGGAGCTTTTGATTCAGCAAATTCTCAAAGCCAGATTATTTTGTTTATTTAAACAGCAGACTTTTTTAAATCTATTGAACACAGTTTGTATTCTATTTGTTTGAATTTTACTTTACTTTCTTTTGTTTTTTGTTCCGTTTCGTTTAATTTAATTTTATTTCATTTCATTTCATTTTATTTCATTTTATTTCATTTTATTTTATTTTATTTTATTTACTGGCCTTGTCCATCCTCCACACACAGTAGATGGCGATCGTGTTTCGTCTTCATAAACACCACTTCCGTTCAATTAAACCATAGAAGAAGAAGAACCGGAAGTGCTCGTTCGTACGTTGCTGCTAACTCGCTAGCAGCTGATGTTGTTCTACTTGAACTTTGTCGACAGTTAAAATGAACAAACTGAACAAACCGCAGGAGTTTGACTCGTATGAGATCGAGGAGCCGAGCGACGAGGAGAGAGCCGAGGACAGGTAAGAGTCCTTGAAACGGTTAGCTTTGAAGCTAACCGTAGCTTTAGCACCATGAGGCTAACTGTGCGGCTAGCTAGCGGAATGCTAACATGTAAACAAACAGGAACAGGCTGAACTGTTTGTCTGTACAGCTCGTTTTTATTAGAATAATAATTAGTGATATAATACCATACAAATATGTTAAAATGATGGCTGGCGGTTTGCTGTTGGTGGTTATTTCCATCGCTAAAGTTGTAAAAAATATATGTAAATATATAATAAGTAATAATATATATGCAAAGTTTGTTAAAACATGGTGGAGGTTTTGTAATGTTCTTTGTAAACACAACAATAATACAACACATTCGATGTGTTCACATTTATACAACCAGGAATTATTCAGAACTCGAGTAAAAACAGTAATAATACTAAATAATCTGTAAAAGTACTGCATTTACATTTGTTGCTTTACTAAAAGTGTATAATAAGGGAAATGCAGTAGAAGTATTTAACGTAAATTAACTTTGATTTGAATGATTTAGAGGAAAAGCAGCAAATCTTCACGTCTGTGAAGCTGGAACTAGAACTGACGTCTCGTGTTCGATTAGTCCACTAACTGATTATTTCGTTTTGAATGCTGAATGTCTTGTTTACATTTAAATTTTAACTTTACTTAATAAACAATATTTAAAGTTGTTATTTTGTGATATTCACTCTGGAGAAACTAAATTTTTCAGATCTGTCATTTAAATCAGTTAAAATATTCGTGTTAGTGGACCAATAAGTTCTTTGGTTGACGAGGTGAACAATGACTTAAACCGTAAAGACGGTTTCTTATTCCAATCATAGTAAGCCCCGCCCCTAAAGCAACCCTGCTTTATGGTCTGTTTGACTCTAAATGGACCATAATGTACTAAATGAACATCATGCTGTATTGAAGAAGACTTGAAACTAGAGATTGAGACCATAAACTCATGTTTAGAATGTTTGCTGAGGTAATAAATCAAGAGAGAAGTAGAGTCATTTTCTCATAGACTTCTATACGACCAGAGGAGAGAATGCAGCTTTAAGTTTTGTTGTTATATATTTGTCTCCTGAAGAAGAGCAGCTAAATACACAACATGTGAACCTCCTCTCGCTATGTTTCAGTTCGGAGGACGAGTTGGAGGTTCTGCTGAACGGGACCCCGGAGCAGAAGAAGAAGCTGATCAGAGAGTACCTGACGGGGGAGAGCGAGTCGTCCAGTGGGGATGAGTTTGAGAAGGAGATGGAGGCGGAGCTTAGCTCCACCATCAAGACTCTGGAGGGAACCTGGACACCTGCAGCAGCAGCAGGTAAACACCCAGAGTTTCATAATTCATCTAATATCTATTTTATATTCACATGAAAACATCTCCTTCAAACTACTGGATTTATTCAAGTTTGTCACTAAAACTACATTTTACAGATTACATGTGAACACATCATGACAACGTTATAATTTACCTTCAGCCAGTACTCATTTTCACTGAGCAGAGCCTGAAGGTATCATAATGTAACTTAAGTGAACCACCGTTGGTTAGCCGTTAGCGGTGCTGCTAACGTTACTAGCTCTCCTCCTGTTGGTTTAAACACTGATTGGTTGTTTACAATCAAACATTATCAGAGACTAGAAACAGAAGAAGAGGAGGAGGAGGAGAAGAAGAAAGGAAAGAAGGAAGCGAGGAGGAGGATATTTTGTCCGTTCGCCATGGGCCGTATTGTGAAAGCAGTCCTGATGTTTGTGTGTTTATTCTCCAGCAGAAACCCCAGGAGGAGGAGGAGGAGGAGGAGGAGGAGGAGGAGGTCCTGTACCTCCTACCCCTCAGATGTATGATGAAGTGTACTTTGACTCTGACTCAGAGGGAGAAGACACGCCGAGTAAGCACAAATGTTTTCATGTAAACGTTTCAGTTAAAGATTAAGACGTCTCCTCAATAAAGTGGTTGTTGACTCCCTCTGTTTCGTCTGACAGCTGGCTCCACTGGCCGGAGGCGGCGGCAGCGAGCCGTACTGACCAACGACGAGCTGCTGTACGACCCCGAGGAGGACGACAGGGACCAGGCCTGGGTGGACGCCCGGAGGAGACAGTGAGACGCTTTATTAAACACGTGTTCATCCAGCAGACGAGAGGTGTGTTGTTTACATTCTACCTGGTGTCGTCTTCTTCAGGTATCAGGGCAGAAAGCGACCGGCTGCAGGCTCTCGGCCTCGTCAGACTCCGGCTTTAATGAGCAGCGACGCCGTCCTCAACTGTCCCGCCTGCATGACGACACTCTGCCTGGACTGTCAGAGGTGAGACGTGAAGACATGACAGAGTCTGTAGCAACACTGAGGCGTCTTTAAACTAAACTTAGAGATTAGATTAGAAAGTTTAGTTAACCCTTAGTGGGGAAACTCAGTCAGACAACAAACAGTAGACGTAGTTTTCACAGAAAGAACAAATAAAAGCCATTTGAGACATGATTATTAATCAAAAGATAATAAAACTCATTATCTTCAGCCGTGAAACAAACGTTTATTGTTGGAGAAGTTGTTTAAATTGATCCTCCAGCTGCAGTCGTGTTAAAAACTCAAGATGATGAATTGCTGACCTTCTTGTTTCTGATCAGGCATGAAAAGTACCGGACGCAGTACCGAGCCATGTTCGTCATGAACTGCACGGTGAAGAAGGACGAGGTGCTGCGCTACAAAACCCAGCCGGAGGTGAAGCAGACGAGGAAGAGGAGGAAGAGGAGGAGGGGGGAGGGACAGAGGGCGGAGACGGCGATGGAGGACGAGGTGCCGGCGCCGGCGGGGATGGACGCCGACGAGGTTTACCACCCGGTCCAGTGCAGCGAGTGCTCCACAGAGGTGGCCGTGGTCGATAAGGACGAAGTCTTCCACTTCTTCAACATCCTGGCCAGCCACTGCTGAGACACCACAACTCCTTCTTCATTTTATTATTACTACGCAAGTGTATCTGTGGTTCTCCACCACTGAAGAAGAAGAAGAAGAAGAACCAGGCTGACTGTCAGCAGAACGTTGTTTATCTTCTTAAGATATCTCATTAAACTGGAATATGACCCGAAGACCATCTCACACGAGGCTGATATTAATATCTGATCATTAAAACATTTTTGTGACACTTTTACCTTTTAATCGTCCTATTTAGCGTTCATAATCGGTATATAAATAGTGAATAAAGGGTTTATAACACTGTGAGGAAGCTGATATAAATGTTTAATAATGTATTTGTCAACAACTATAATAACTCTTCATTAAGTGGAAGCTGCTGTACAAACTGACATTTATAATAGAACATTTATAATAGAAAATATATCTTCATAGAAGTTCTAGTTGTTGACATATGCTGTACATTAAAGGATAGAAGTGATGTTTAGTGTGTGTATGAACATATATCAGTCTGTACGATAACGGAGTGTAAATGTTCTAAATACACGTAAACATCCAAACTATCCCTTAATAAACTCTTAAAGCTTCTTTGTCGCTGCGTATAACTACATCATAGTGTTATGAACTGCTCATTAAATGTGTTATCCATACGGTTTATGAATGTTAAATAGAGGAAGGTATCACCAGCTTGATGACACATTTGTGTTGCTGTTGAAGAACAAGATGTGAACTGAAGTAGATGTTTTACGGTTGTAAATAAACTTGCTTTATTTTGAACAAACAAAGTAATTTCATTTAATAATGATTTTATTAATAGCACCTTTAAAAGCAGAGTTTACAAAGTGCTTTGACAGACAAAGCAGCAAAAACAAGACAACAGAGAGATCAGTGAGACGGTCGATAATAATTAACTAAGAAATATATAAAACAGAAAAGTGACGTCACATAAAAGCCAGTCTGTAAAAGGGACAGTTAGTTATGAAAGTATTAAATGTGTTAAGTAGGAGACAAAACATGAGCATAAAGGAACTAGTTTTATAAACATGTCAGTATTCTCACACTGAATCTGTATCTTATTTTGAAATCCGGATGCTGGAACTCCTTTTGCCTGCGTCACACCCCTACGTCTCACGTGATTGGCTAACAAACGAGCACCTTATTATTCAACGTCATACGTCACCGGAGGAAACGCTCCTACCACGAATAGAGAGAGAAGAAGAAGAGAGGCGAGTAGAATAAAAAGTGGAGTTTTAGTAGTTAGTGAAGTCGTAACCATGTCACTGGGAGGCTGTTGGAAGCAGTTGTCATGGTTTTACTACCAGTACCTGCTCGTGACCGCGCTCTACATGCTGGAGCCGTGGGAGAGGACGGTGTTCAGTATCCTTTACACGAGCTAATGTGCTAACTGTTAGCTTTAGGAAGTCGGCGAAAATACATTTTATAAATGTATATTAATGTATAAGAGCTTGTGGTGAATTCGGCTCGTGTGAAATGTACCAGTCGGTCTTTGTTTTTGCTAAGAATGTATGTGAAGCAAGTGTTTCCTGTCGCTAACGTGTTTGCATACAGACTAAGCCTAACAAAAATTACCTTTTTATTTAAGAATAATGCCGAATTAACAGAACTATACAGTTTTAGAAACGTTCTCAACCTTTGTTCCATGATGTAACTTTATTAACTTACAGCTGAAGAACTCTTAAACGCGTATACTTTTGAAGGGAGTTTCGCGTGTTTGACTCTGAACTTCTCGCTAGTTTGTCGCCTTAAATCTTTCGTTTTTGTAAGAACAATTCCTTCATGTTTGAGTGCCGAGTTAAAGACTAGTCGTTGATGACGTAGAACGTGTTTCACACTTAGTTGAACTCCTCTCGTACATTCACAGGTCAGTAAAAACACGTTAAATCTACATCGTAGGGAGCTTCCGGTCACCTGTCAGGTGACTCACACAGGTTACACCATAATATAGCTTTATTTTACATAACAGAAGCTCGTGTGAGATTATGCATTAAGGTGAAACCTCGGAAGTCTGGTCAATGGGCTCTTAATTAAGATGTATGAGGTGTTAACAGTGCCGGCTGCCCTTTGATCCGCGGGAGTGAAACACGTTGTGTAACCTCTAGTATCGTCCTCTTGAGGTGTCACCCTCATATCTTTCGCCCTGAGGGTCACGTGTGTTTGTGTTATTGTTCCTCTGCTTGTTACAGTAATCAGTCATGGCTGGTGTATAAATATACCAAACACTTGTTGATTACAGCGTCTTAAAAGCTACGATAAACTGGTTTTATTAAGCTGATAATCATTTAGGATCTCCTTAATTATGATGGAAATCAATGTTTTATGATATTAGACTGAAAAAGATCATTTGATGAGCATGAATATTTGTCCCTGCAGTTACAGTTAAAGTAAGCAGTTTATTTCAGTTTAGGGCTGCGACTAACGATTATTATTGTTGAATGATATTGATTGTTTTTCTAAATATTTGGTCTATAAAGTGTCAGAAAATGTTTCAGAGTTCAAGGTGACGTCTTTAAATTGCTCGTTATGTCCGACCGACATCACGGCCGAAGATATTACATTTTATATAACAAAACAGAAGAAATGCTTCAACCTCTTTCTATGAAAATCTGCAACATCATAGTAATAATACTTCATTTTGTAAAGAGCTTTTCTAGAGCCAAAGCACTAGAGATGGATGCAAAAACGACAACATCGGGCACAAATGCATGTAAGAACAAAAGCATTCGGCTTAGCGGAGGTACAGTGTTGTTTAAGAGGTGCTTTAAAAAGGTGTGTGAACACGTTGGATCACCTGAGTACAGATAAACACACTGAATGTCCTGCTCACTCCTGAAAATCCACAGAACAGCTTTCACTGGAAGTGAACAGCTTTCACTGGAAGTGAACAGCTTTCACTGGAAGTGAACAGCTTTCACTGGAAGTGAACAGCTTTCACTGGAAGTGAAACACAACCAACCACCAACATTCAGTGTTTGATGAAGGAAACTACATTTCAGACTGAACAGACTGGTAACAGATTATGACAGATTAACGGTTCTATTAAGGGTTCTATTAACGGATCTATTAACAGATCTATCCAAGGTCTTGTTCTGCTTCTTCAGTTCCTCCTTAACTCCTCCTCCTCAGACTCCCTGTTGATCTCCGTGGCCGGCATGGCCGTCTACACCGGCTACGTCTTCATGCCGCAGCACATCATGGCCATCCTGCACTACTTCGAGGTCGTCCAATGACCCCGACGAGTCCGTCCGTCTCCTTGTGTCCTTGTCTCTGAGGTGGATTGTCTCCGACCACGTGGAGGCGGAGCTTCTCTCGTTCTTTTATTTCCAAATCTGATTCAATGTCAAAGGTCAATGCTCTGGACATCGTGCTGAGGTCACGTTGGACGATTGTCTTCCCCCGAGACTGTTTCTTCTTCATGAAATATTTTGGATTTTTTTTGTGGACAGCGTTGGAGGCGGAGCCTTAGAAGAAGTTGTGCTTGGTGCTTTTATCTTTTTTTAAAGCGAGCGCACTTCACTGTTTTTGAGACTGTGTAATCCTACGGATGTCTGGTTGTGTGGAGCGATCAGACTTTAGTGTTTTTATTGCATTAAGACGTGAAAACACTGGCGGCTGATGGACAAACACACCATTTCACCTTTTACTCCATTTTATGAGCCACGTCTGATTTAGTCAGAGACGGTTTTAAAGGAACAACTTCAGCCTTTTTCAAGCTCCACCGTCATTTGTTCCCCCGTGAGACAAAGAAAAGAGGTCATAGCTTCAACCTGGAAGGATGGAAGGTGACCAATCACACCTGAGATCTGTCTCCTATTTATTGTAAGCTACGCTCCCATCATGCAGCACTTCCTCTCAACATGCATCAGCTGACTTCTGTTTTATTTAGACGTTTGACCTGTGAATGATTGTATTTAGTCAGAGAATCTAATGACTGGTTGACGTTTGGACATTGTACCTGGTTACCTGTGGCTTCCTGTGTGTCCCTGTGGCTTCCTGTGTGTACACCTGTGGCTTCCTGTACTCGTGGATCTCTCTGTTAGAGCTCGTGGAGATATAGTTCTCAGGTCCTGGAGAAAAGTGATATCTTATTCCAGAGAGCAGAAAAGCTCCTTTAGGAATCAGTGAGGTTGAAAATGACACAATTGTCCTTTTTTTAAATTCTGGCTTTTATTTAAAGCGCCACACACACACACGCACACACAGTTCCCTCTTTGTACAAAAATGATAACGGTTCCATTTTAGTGTAATCCTATTTTATGACAGTATCCTTTTAGGAAAATTATGATTCTTTTTTTTTTCCCTCCAAAAAATGTGTTTTTCTCACTTTTGTGTATATAATCTTGTATACATTTCTGTAAAGTTCTTGTAAGATTTGTTAGCGTATAGGATGAAATGTTTTTGTGAACTACTGATGCTAAACACTGTCCTGTGACTGGAATCATTAAAGGGATATTTCACTAAAGCGTTTGTTTTACCTCTGACTTCTGGATGAATCATGTTTTCCCACCTGTTTCCTATATATATTTTATATATACATATTTTTTTTAAATATATTTTTTTAATATATTTTCTTTTTTATAAATATATTTTTTTATATACATTTCTTTAATATATATCATATACATTCAGTTGTAAAAGCAGTGGCGGCTGGTGGAAAATGTTCACGGTAGGGCTGTGCCACATCAATCAATTTCAGCAAACATCCCAGAATGATTTAATGCAAAAACATTAAGGTATCAAACATGTATTACTACTTTGCAGTTAAATATTTAACCTTTATTCCAACATGAAAAAAGCAGTAAGTAACACTTTGATAAACACGTCAGGACATCTTATTTGTGTAACAGTGAAGTAAATAGTACAATATTTTTCCATTGTAGTGGAGTAGATATATAAAGTAGCATAACATAGAAATACTTATGTAAAGGGCAAGTACCTCAAAATTGTACTAAAGTAAATGTACTTTGTTCCATTCCACCGCAGCTTGCTGCTGCAGTTACACCTCCGTGGCCACCAGAGGCAGCACCGAGTGAACTGCTGCTCATCTGAACTACACGAAGCAGAGCGAAGAAGAAATTACACGCCATTTTGGATTTACACGGTTTGTTTTGGCTGTTCATTTCTGTGGCCTTTTGTTGGAGTAAGTGGCCGTTTGTTCCTTTAAACACTGACATCGACGTGGGTTCGTTCTTCCTGCCTTCAGACGGGTTCGTACTTTGAGTTTAATTCAGTTTGTCCCACAGAAAACTTAAAACACAATAGAAAAGCCTGTAAACAACTGTTTCCACTCACATTACCCACCGCTTTTCTTTAGCGGAATCCTATTGGCTAGTCAGCTCGTGGCCCGCGCTCCTATTGGTCAGACCACCATAAGGTCCTCTCCTATTGGCTTATGGACCTAGCTATGCTGTAGAACGAGTATATATGATATATTTCACATATGTTTCTATTTCATATTATTCTTGACTTCTTTTCTCTTACTATGTTTACTGATTCTGATGACTTCACTTGTCTAGAAATTATTTTAGTACAATTTTGTTGACTTATTGATTAGTTCAGTTTCTCCTCAATGAATCACGCAGGAGCATCACTGGTGTTTAATAAAGATGTTTAGAAATTTCTTGAAATAAGTCATTAAAAATTTGCATAAACGATTAATCGTGTAAATAAGTCGTAGTCCACTAAGTTAAGCAGCTCTAGTAGCATGTAGGCTGAATAATATGCAAATGTTATCAAAACACAGTTCTATATGTGAATGAAAATATAATCATTGACGAAGTATAAGAAGTGGACATAGTCATCATGACGTCATTGGTTTGTGGATGTTTTGAAGTATAGAGTTCGGCGATTTTGTCGTCGCCATCTTGTTTCTTTGCAATCAGTGAACAGGAAGTGACCATATCTGGACTGAGGAGGAGTGACGTAGAGACGCCGTATACGTCTCTGGTAGAGACCTGTCAATCACTGTGTCGCCCCGCCCTAAAGCATCCCCTGCTTTATGGTCTGTTTGACTCTAAATGGACCATAATGTACTAAATGAACATCATGCTGTATTGAAGAAGACTTGAAACTAGAGATTGAGACCATAAACTCATGTTTACAATGTTTACTGAGGTAATAAATCAAGAGAGAAGTAGAGTCATTTTCTCATAGACTTCTATACAACCAGAGGAGTCGCCCCCTGGTGGACACTAGAGAGAATGCAGCTTTAATACATGAAGCTTTAGCTTCACTTTAAAGAACCGGAGGTTACCGCCTGGTTGGACCTGGGTGGAGCTAATCCTCTGTTTTAACACTTTATAAGCTTCACACATATATTTTTGTGACAGTAGATTTCTGATGTTATTCTGGCCGCTCTCTGTATGCATGAACTTAAAATAAACCAGGCTGAACATCATGCTGCTGTAAATGCTGCTTCAGAGGTTTTTGTTAATTCTGCAGGCAAAATGAATGACTGGTGGTGTGATGGGCGTCACACATGAACGTCTCCCGACTATCATCTCCGATCACGTCGCTCTAAAGTCTGTTTCTGTGATTACAGCGTCTCACTTCAGAGGAAAGCTTCTTCTCTTCTGGCAGCGGATCAGAGAGGAAACAGGAGTTGTGGTTACTGGTTAACTCAGACGATGGAGCTCTCCTCACGTACGCTCAGAGAGCTGCTGACTGGAGTTTGAACCGCCGTCATGTGAGGGACAGAAACACACCGAACGTACAGACGGATTCTTTCATTTGGCTGTTGAACACTGTTGTAGTCTCTGGTTATCATGACTCTCTCTCGTCTTTAATTATGAACCTGATGACGTTCAAACTTGTTGAGACTCTGAGCTTCTTCTTCTGCTCTCTGGTTGTTGTTGATGGTGGCTTTGCAGAGAGACATTTCTTTTTTCTTCGATAAATTAATTTGCAAAAATGTTGGTTGTAACTTGGTTGTGTACTTTGTATTGTTCACCTGGCCAATCACAGAGGAGAGCGGATGTATCATTATATATTTATATACACATACAGTATATATATACTGTATTTAGAAGTGTATATAAATATATATATATAGATAGATAGATGTGTGTTCCTTAACAAGTATGTTCTAGTCAGATGATACAGAAGAAGACGACTGTTTCATGACTTTGCAGTCTAAAAATCCCAAATTATTTAGGTGTCTATCAATATTTTTGGTTTCAATAAAACAGAGAAATAAGACATCTTATTTTCTCCCAAGAGCCAGAAAACATCATCCTGGATATATTTATTCTATCGTGTCATGAATCATTGTGAAAACAATAAATAAAATGGTGCCCTTTCCTTTCAATTATGCTTGTTATCACAAAAATTACAATCATACATGCAATAATAATGTTTTTTTAAATATATTTAACAGCTTCCAAATAAAGTATTCCAGATACAGTATATTATTTATTTGTATTATTTTTATGTATTTAATTTTAATTTTAATATATATATATATAATATATTTTTGTATTATTATTATTTTAACATATATATATTTTTTTTTCTTTATATTTTTATATATATTTTATATTATTATAATTATTTTAATATATATATTTTTTTCTTTACATTTTGTACATATTATTATGCTGGCTGTCTGCCCAGCTGATCTCAGTCTCTCACTGGCGCATGGTCTGTTACACGTTCACTGTTCACTTCCTCGCTGACCGGAGGGAGGGAGCGCGAGGGCTACATGCGGCTCGTGGAGTCCTCAATGGCGGCGGGCATGCCCAGTGCGCGGGAACGTAGCAGAGTACTGTACTTACAGTTTAACAATAAATAAAACAAACTGTATATTTAACTTATTGATGAGTAATGTTTTTAATAAATACTTTAAGCTGGAAGCAGTTTAATGCTGTGTTTTCTAAATTTTCACAATCTTTCCCCAGAAATCAAGTTAAAATGTTTGTCATGATTATAAACAATATGTCTTATGTCTTAAAATAGAAGTGTGTTGTAGCCCCGCCTCCTCGTCTTATAGTCACATCCAGCACGTCTCACTTCTCTCATCTGGTCTGTTCAGCAGCAAATCACCGGAAGTCTAACAGGAAGCCTTCAAAATAAAATGTCATGTCACTGATGCATATTAAGTTGGATTGTATCTTCGTTTGGTTTTATTAATGGAGTAGATGTCTAATAAAGAGCCAACTAACACTTATATTAATCAATTCATATTTTAATTATTATTGTGTAAAAACAATGAATTAGTTTAGTCTATAAAATGTCAGCAAATAGTGAGAAATGCTTTTATATTTCTCAAAGCCTAAAAATCAAAATCAGCTAAATTAAGTCCTTATAGCATTAATATAAATTAGGTAAATTGACAACCAAATACATTATAATAATACTTTTAAAAAGGAAAAACTCGAGTTTTCTGTAATAAAATACTGACCAATAATAACATATCTATATTAAGTATTCTTCCTTATTCAGTCCAAAACCCAGATATCCAGTTTAAAGTTGAATAAAAGCAGAGAAAAGCAGAATCATTAATAAATTACCTCCATTATTTATTTGTCGAACCTCAGATTCAAGAGGAGCAATGCGGATTCCGTCCCGGCCGTGGAACAGTGGACCAGCTCTTTACCCTCGCAAGACTACTGGAGGGGTTCTGGGAGTTTGCCCAACCAGTCTACATGTGCTTTGTGGACTTGGAGAAGGCTTTCAACCGGGTCCCTCGGGGGTTCTTGTGGGGGGTGCTGCGGGAGTATGGGGTGCCGGACCCGTTACAACGGGCGATCCGGTCTCTGTACGACTGCAGTAGGAGCTGTGTCCACAGCTTGGGGGTGGAGAACGTCAGGTTCGGGGGTCTCGGGATCGCCTCTCTGCTGTTTGCAGATGATGTGGTCCTGTTGGCCTCCTCGGATCGTGACCTCCAGCATTCACTGGGGCGGTTTGCAGCCGAGTGTGAAGCGGCGGGGATGAGAGTTAGCACCTCCAAATCTGAGGCCATGGTGCTCTGCCGGAAACCGGTGGATTGCTCCCTCCAGGTGGGGACGGAGTGCCTACCTCAAGCGAAGGAGTTCAAGTATCTCGGGGTCTTGTTCACGAGTGAGGGTAAGATGGAGCGGGAGATCGACAGGCGGATCGGTGCGGCTGCAGCAGTGAAGCAGGCGCTGCACCGGACCGTCTTGGTGAAGAGGGAGCTGAATTTATCTCCATCAGATAATCGGTTATTTGACTGTAGCAAATAATAATAATACGGCTTTTATTCTGAAACTCGTAACCGGAAGTTATGTAATACCACACGTGCTGACTTGACAGCGCTGCTGTTCATAACAAGAGTTCAGGCGCTCTGGAGGCATTTAGTCAAAACCTTCTTCTTCTTCTTCTTCTTCTTCTTCTGTGTTTTACTGTTTGATTTCATCTGTCTATCAAACCTCTCAGTAGTAAAGTAAAAGTACTTCATCTCAGAGTTCTTGTCAGATAAACTCGTCGTATTTTCGCTCTGTAGTACTTTGACAGTCTGTTGTAAATAAAATGCCTTTTATCGAGCACGTATGGGACCTGGAGCTGGAGCGTCTGGCTCTGGAGCGGGTCGTCCCGGCTCTGCTGGTCCATGGATTCTGCTACTTGGACGGGCTCCTCGGGGAACCGGCCGGAGACTTGGTCCTGGAGCAGGTGATGGAGATGCACCGGTCCGGAGCGCTGCAGGACGGCCGACTGGCGGGCTCCGTGCCGGGGGGCGTTCACCGGTCGAGGAGCATCCGCGGGGACCAGATCGCGTGGGTGAGCGGGTCCGAGGACCGAGGCTGCGAGGCGATCAGCTTCCTGCTCAACGTCATCGATCACATCATCGGCGTGTGCGCGAGCCGGCTCGGGAGCAAGAAGATCCGCGAGAGGTCGAAGGTGAGAGATTTATATTAGACCAGACATAGTTTATTAAACATATTCAATGCACCAAATATGTATTAATATTGTATTATAATAATATAAATGCTATTTTATATATATTTAGTTTATTTGTATTATTCAATTTAGTTTATTATATATTTATTTTATATTATTTATAATAAATATAATAATAATATAATAATAAATACAATAATAATAATAATATAATAATAAATAATATAAAATAAATATAATAATCAACAGATATTAGACTCTCTAAATTAATAAAAAATATTAGATGATTATCAGAGTAAATAAAGACAGAATTACTTGACACAGAATTATTAATATATGATGAAGGTTTTTCTGCAGCTTGAGTCTGTGATTGGATCCACTCAGCAACATGTGTTTTTAAGTTATTAGTAAACATATTTCATAGGTTTATTTAGTTTATTATGAAGTGGAGACACAACATTTTGATCTATCTTTTCTTCAATAACTCGTCTTATTTCAGACTAGAGGAAAGAAATAATTTATTTTACTACTTTGTTTAGTAGATTTCTACTAAATTCACCAAAAGTCACCATTACATAATGCCTCATTTGAGGCAAGTGAGGCCTGCAGTTCTTTGGATGTTGTTCTGGGGTCTTTTGTGACCTCTTGGATGAGTCGTTGCTGCGCTCTTGGGGTAATTTTGGTCGGCCGGCCACTCCTGGGAAGGTTCACCACTGTTCCATTTTTTTCGCCATTTGTGGATAATGGCTCTCACTGTGGTTCGCTGGAGTCCCAAAGCTTTAGAAATGGCTTTGTAACCTTCTCCAGACTGATAGATCTCAATTACTTTGTTTCTCATTTGTTCCTGAATTTCTTTGGATCGCAGCATGATGTCTAGCTTTTGAGGATCTTTTGGTCTACCTCACTTTGTCAGGCAGGTCCTATTTAAGTGATTTCTTGATTGAGAACAGGTGTGGCAGTAATCAGGCCTGGGTGTGGCTAGAGAAATTGAACTCAGCTTTCCAAAGATGTGATAAACCACAGTTAATTTATGTTTTAACAGCGGGGGCAATCACTTTTTCACACAGGGCCATGTAGGTTTGGATTTTTTTCCCCCTTAATAATAAAAACCTTCATTTAAAAACTGCAGTTTGTGTTTACTTGTGTTATCTTTGTCTAATATTTAAATTTGTTTGATGATCTGAAACATTAAGTGTGACAAACATGCAAAAAGATAAGAAATCAGGAAGGGGGCAAACACTTTTTCACACAACTGTATTATATATTCTTAAATATATTCATAAAGGAATAAAAAAACACAACAAATTCTGTGTAAAAAATTGCTTTTTTTAAATGAATTTATTTTCACGTATTATTTATAGATTTGTTACATTTAACTCCTCGAGGTGTTTTTACTTATTGTGGCTCGTTCTTTATGTTGTTATAAAACTCTTAAAGATGAGATGTATTCTGTTTAGGCCAGCGGAGAAGACTTAGCTGGCCCTGACGGCCTACCACTGTTTATAATGATGTATAATAATGTGCTTAGAGCTCGTGTTAGGAAATTAAACAGCTCATAATTCATCTCTAATATATATTTTATATTCATGTGAAAACTTCTCCTTCAAACTACTGGATTTATTCAAGTTTATCACCAAAACTACATTTTACAGATTACGCATGAACACATTATGATAACGTTATAATGTACCTTCAGCCAGTACTCATGTTCACTGAGCAGAGCCTGAAGGCATCATAATGTAACTGAAGTGAACCTCTGTTGGTTAGCCGTTAGCGGTGCTGCTAACGTTACTAGCTCTCCTCCTGTTGGTTTAAACACTGATTGGTTGTTTACAATGAAACATTATCAGAGATCAGAGACTAGAAACACATGTTYTRCTGAGTYAGTAAAACTTTATTTACACTCTGATGGTTAACGTTAAAACTTTATTTACACTCTGATGGTTAACGTTAAAACTTTATTTACACTCTGATGGTTAACGTTAAAATTTTATTTACACTGTGTACTTATTAGTACTTCTACTGCAGTAAAGGATCTGAGTACTTCTTCCACCTCTGCAGATGAAGCAGCGAACATTCTCACGTACACATTCAGCTGCTTAATCAGTCACTCCCTCACACACACTCACACACACACACACACACACACACCTCGTCTTCATGTGTACAGTGAGCTCTTTTCACAAGTGTTTGTTATCAGATTTAATTTCTTAAGAAAACAGGTCAACCAAGTTACAACAGGAATACACACAAACACACACACACACACGTATACACACACACACACACAGGTATGAGAAGTTTTTCTCTTCTTACAGAACTAAACTTTTGATAAATATAAAGTTTAAATCTCAGCAACACATTTATTTTGTCGTGTGGCCTTCAGGTGAAATCTGTGTTTTGGTGTTTTTGTCACGTCTCTGAGACTCTTTTTAAAATAATTCTGGGATTAAAATCACAACCACATGTTCTAGAAACTCACATATTTGTATCAACATCGGCCTTTAAATCCAGTTTTATCTTGTGTTGAGTGTGAGAGTCTCAGACTGCAGCCTCACGTGCCTCACGTGCCTCACGTACGCTCCGTCATTAAAACCTGCAGCAGGCTGGAAGCCTGCCAAACCACTGTTTACACTCCCTCCTTCATCCTCCCTCCCTCCCTCCCCCCCCCTCTCTACTAGGAGGATAAGGTAAAGTTGAAGCTCTCGGAGGCGTTTTGTTTTTGTTTTTATCAGTGTATCACTTCCTCCTGTGTTTCTTCCACATATTTTCGCTCCATAGCAGCTCAGTTGCATGATGATGATGATGATGATGGGTGTGTGTGTGTGTGTGTGTGTGTTTGTGTGTGTGTTCGTGCCTCGGTGGCAGCGTGTAAACACACTGAGGTGATTTGTGGTTGCTGGTCAGACGTTTCTTTATCAGCGCTGAGGGTTTGTCGTCATGTGGTTGCATGCTATGTGTGTGAAGACGTCAGGAGGTTGTGGCTGACGTCAGTCCGGTTAGGGTTACTGAAGGTGTTGTTGTTGTTGTCGATGGTGCGTTCAGGGACCCGTGTGTTTTACCGAGGGTTCATCTACACTGTGACCTTCTGTAATGTGTTGATGCCAGTAGGGAAAAGGAAAGGGAACGGGATGAGAGACTTTATGGAGCACGTAGGAGGCATTGAGGTCCTCGCACGCTCGTGTGTCACAATAAGAGGTTTTTCCACAATAAGAGGTTTTTCCACAATAAGAGGTTTTTCCCAATAAGAGCCCGAGAGAGGAGGGGGGAGGTGGTGCAGCTGACTGAACTTAACTCTTAAATATGTTGTCTCTCTAATGAGCTGAATAAATAACTGTGTTGGCACATTAATGAGGTGCAGACGTGTGTGTGTATATATATATATATATATATATATATACACACACACATATTCATCTATACACATATATAACACATATCTTAAGTTATGAGGAACTTACATTCCTCTTAAAGGTTCAGATGTCGAACGACATGAAGTGAGACGACCTGGAGTTGCCTCAGTATGAGCCTTTGTTCCTCACGTCTGATGTCTGCTGCTCTCAGCCAATCAGCTTCCACTTCCTGCTCAGGTCAAAAGGCGGCAGCGCTGCAGGAGGGACTGGAGCTGACGTGTTATTCTGACTTCATAGTTTCACTGAGGAGCTCACAATGTAATGTTTTTCACAGATTCTGATTAAAGTAAACGGTTTATTCGTGGAGCGATCTTTAATGAGAACATGTAGAATAAAATATCATAATTTTAAGCTTTGTTTTGGTTGCGTTTTGTGATGGAAGCGTTCGTCTCACATGATGTCTTCAAGGGCCGTCGGAAAGATGAACATATGATGATAATGACAGTTTTTTACAGCGATGTAATGCGATTGTTTAAAGAAAACATGGTGTCTGCAGGTTTTGGGGTTCAGAGGGTTAAACTGTTCTCTGAGACTTTAACGGGTCACCTGGTTTTGTTTTGTGTCAAGTGACTAATGAGGACAACTTCTATGAAACTGGACATGTGAAACAAGTCGATGTTATGATATATTTATTTATTTATTATTATTATTATATTTATCTAAATGTTTGATGGAGATATTCAATCAAAGATTAACGTATAATCAAACGGATGTTTCTGTGTGTTTGTGTCCTCAGGCTATGGTGGCGTGTTACCCAGGTAACGGGGCGGGTTACGTCAAACACGTGGACAACCCGAACTGCGACGGACGCCGCATCACCTGCATCTACTACCTCAACAAGAACTGGAGCGCTGAGGTGCGTTCAGGGACCTCAGCTTAACGCTGGATGTTTGACCTCTGACCTCTTTACGAGTGGTAGTTGTTATTGAAGGAGATCAGAGAATTGAATCTGTTGTGAGACTTCCTGTCTGACGAGGAAACACTTTATGACTGATCTCTTCTTAAAACACATTGTGAGGATGTCGCTGTGAAAAAACACTCATTATAGGAAGTACTCACATCCTTAACTGCAGTAAAAGTACTAATACTATGCTGAAAATACTCCACCACGAGTAAAAGTATTATCAGTTAAATGTAGTTAAAGTAAAAGTATTGATTGATCAGTAAAATGTTACATTGTAACTCCTTTATATCCCGTTGGCTCGTTTAATCTACAGCAGTGTATCATATTCGATAGGATCATCTTTAATTCATAGTTTAATAATCATTTTAACAATGACACTAATCTGCTCTCCTGCTCGTTTGTGGTCGTCTTGTTGTTGTTGTTGTTGTTGTTGTTGTTGTTGTTGTTGTCGACGATCAGGAGCATGGCGGCGTCCTCAGGATCTTTCCGGAGGGGAAATCCTACGTGGCCGACATCAATCCGCTGTTTGACCGGCTGCTCTTCTTCTGGTCTGACCGCAGGAACCCACATGAGGTTCAGCCCGCCTACGCCACCAGGTGACCAACCAACCAACCAATCAGTTAGTCAACCAACCAGTCAGTCAACCAACCAACCAACCAACCAGTCAACCAACCAACTAGTCAGTCAACCAATCAGTCAACCAACCAATCAACCAGTCCTTCAACCAATCAGTCAACCAACCGACCAACCAGTCATTCAACCAATCAGTCAACCAACCGACCAACCAGTCATTCAACCAATCAGTCAACCAACCAATCAACCAGTCATTCAACCAATCAATCAGTCAACCAACCGACCAATCAGTCATTCAACCAATCAATCAACCAACCAATAAGTCAACCAACCAATCAGCCAGTCAACCAACCAACTAGTCAGCCAACCAATCAGTCAACCAACCAATCAACCAGTCATTCAACCAATCAATCAGTCAACCAACCGACCAATCAGTCATTCAACCAATCAATCAACCAACCAATAAGTCAACCAACCGACCAATCAGTCAGTCAACCAACCAACAAATCAGTCACCTGTTTCACCTTTACCTCTCCTCTGCATATAATAAGACGGTAATTAATATAAAATAAGTCTTAACAATATTTCACTTTTGAAAAAAGAGAATTCCATTCTTTATTTAAATCAAAGAAATAATATAGTGTAATATGTATGTATATAAAAATGCAGTCAAAACACGAGTTATTTTATGTACTTTAAAGTGACATACACGCTAACAATACATCTTAATTCAGGAGTAAGTACATTGTAGTTTTTCAATACGGTGGAGGAAAAGTACAAAAGTAAAACTAAAACAAAAGTAAATTAGCAGAACCTCAAAACAGCATTTAATAAATAGTCAAATATGTCTTAACAATTCACACTTATGAAAAAGAATTCTCGTTTTTATTAAAATCAAAGAAACAATGTCAGTGTAGAAATAAAATCAATATAAAAATGCTTTCAAAACTTTCAAAGGAGTGATTTGATAATTGTAACGGTACCGATAAACACGATTTCAGGAGTTCATTCTATGTTTGATGGACTTAATTCCAACTGTCAGATAAATGTAGAGACTAGAAGGTACAAATATTCTGCCAACACGAGAGGAAAATAACAGAACTTCAGAAACATGAATCACACAGAGAGGAAGCTGCTGTCCTCATTGTGTTAGATTGATTTATTAAAAAGGGACTTACAGTAGACAACTACTTCAGTTGAGTACTTGATGTTTTCTGATACTTTTGGAAGTTTTATTCTGTGATCTTTGTAAACACAACAGGACCAGAAGTTTGCATGTTTTATTATGATTTTAGAACATAAAATACTGTAGTAATAATTACGTAGCCTCTGCAGTGAAAAGTAAATTGACTAAAATTAATGATTTCATTTTAGTAATTTTCAGTTAAGAATGTGAGTTTATTTTCATTATGAGGACATAAACACAGATGATTGGCACCACCTGCTGGTATGAATGTGTAATAACACAAACACCTTTTTAACACCTAAAGCCTGTAAACAAACATTCATCTTGTATTGAAGCTAATATGATGATTATTAGTAAGTAGTTCAACTCAAACTTTATTCAAAAAAGAATATTTTCAAAGGCTGGAGTGTTTATTTCCTTTACCAACACTGTGGATAAAAAACTAAAACAAAAGGAAAGTCTGAATTGAAGTACAATCAGACCTTTAGTGAGCGTTAGAAGAGCCGAGCTAATCAATCCCACACAACCTAACAACACAACTCACGGCTGTAGAAACATCAGTGTTGTCTCTTTGTTTCAGGTTCGCCATCACAGTCTGGTACTTTGATTCAGAGGAGAGAGCCGAGGCCAAGACACGCTTCAGAGACTTGACAGGTACAAGTACACACAAAAACACATTCATAACAAACATATTATACTTTGACTTTTTCGACATACTGTACTGTGAATTTTTGATCGGGAAAATCAAATGGAAAAAGTCATCCATACTTTCTGTCATAGCTTCATAATATTTTCATAATATTAGCTAAACAGAATTTATATTCCGATTGTTTCTGTGTCTTCATTTGCTTCAGCTTCAGGCTTGCAGCCGGGCAGCAGCTCCAGATGACTTTCCTTTGAGGAGACGTTGTCACCTGGTGGAGACGATGGAAAAGAAAGTCAGAACTTTGACTCTGGTCTGGAGGAGTTGTGAGAGATTCGAGCTCCTCATCGCTCCCGTCAGCGTCCAGGGTGGAAGGAACAACATGCCCGCACGGCGGCTTCTGTCACCTGATGAATCCAGAGGGTCAGGTGACCTGTAGCTGCTCTGGACTCCTCCTGCTTTACATGATGTGTGTGAATACTCTGCAGAGAAAGAGCACAGCAGCGGACTGCGCCTTTAAGCTTTGCCTTCAAGCTAAAGGAGGAGGAGACTTGACAAACAGACTTTGAGGTTTACAGATAAAACAAGACATTAGGGACGTGATGCTAACAAACCTGTGTGATAGAAATATGTCACACGATAACATGTTATTTATAGATCTTTTCAATACGACACATTTAGTCGATGTTTACGAATAAATTACATCTAAATGTCGACTGAAACGTCAAATTATTTGGTATTATCACTTTGTGCATCATTATGACTTTGTGCAAATTTGACGGGCGACGTTACGTAGCCCGATTAGCGTTCAATTACAGATTCCATTGTCTTTCACTACATGTGTGACAGAAGTGTTTTTGTCTCACTCTTCTCTGAATGAACTGGAAACTGTCTCATGATAGTTAGACTAATAAAGCTTCTATTTTAAGAATGGAACGTACAATAATAATGTACACTGATGTACTCGTTTGTGTGACATCTTTTTACGAATGCAGAATCTGGTGCAATAGTAAGTATGTAAGAACGCACGTTTATAAAGAACATTCAGACATGCACAGAAACACATACATATGCTTTCATATTTAAAAGAGTGTTGGAATAGTCCGTCATGGAATTATAGTGAGTTATGAAAGTCATACTAAAGCATGTAAATAAAGTCCTATTATAGTTTCCTGAAAAAAGTCATAGTATGGTACGTCAAGAAAAGTCATTTAAAAAGTCATAATATTATGTCATAAGTAATTAAAGTCATAGTATAGTATGTCGAGATTATATATA
>NW_022280037.1:12684391-12696471 GCF_004355925.1 Anarrhichthys ocellatus
ATATATATATACATACATATATACATATATATATACATACATATATATATATATATATACATACATATATATATATATATATATATATACATACATATATATATATATATATACACATACATATATATATATATATACACACATACATATATATATATATATACACACATACATATATATATATACACATATATACACACATACATATATATATATACACATATATACACACATACATATATATATATATACACATATATATACACACATATGTATGTATATATATGTATATATATGTATATATATATATGTATATATACACATATATACATACAGTATATATACATACATATGTATGTACATATATATATACATATATATATATACATACATATGTATGTACATATATATATATACATATATATATACATACATATGTACATACACATACATA
Organism: Anarrhichthys ocellatus; assembly: GCF_004355925.1. NCBI lineage: Eukaryota > Metazoa > Chordata > Actinopteri > Perciformes > Anarhichadidae > Anarrhichthys > Anarrhichthys ocellatus. The sequence continues at coordinate 12,684,846 of NW_022280037.1, forward strand.
TATATGCATACATATGTATATATACATATATATACATATATATATATACATATATATATATACTGTATATATACTTATATATATACTGTATATATATATACATATATACGTATATATATATATATATATATTACCTTTAATACAATCAGTTAAAGAAATTCTGTAGAAATATACATTACACATCCAACTGCTTGAGCTCGAGGACAAAATAACCAGAAACTAGTTAAACTTCACAAACGTATAAAAGTATTAATATTTCCTAATATGCATAAAAGTGGTATTCATAGAAAGCAGAGCTCAGTGAACACACGAGGTGCTGCTGAAATGAGTTGAACTCACCTGCAGTCCCGTGTTGCTCCTCTGGAGGTCTCTGTAGCTCCACCTCTGTGTTTCAGGTGAAGACAATCTACCGCCATGTTTTAATACCGTCACGGTCGAGTCCCGTCTTACATATGCATATCTTTTATTGTTTTCCATGAGCCGGATTCTTCTACTTCATCTACGGAATAAAAATGTAAATAAGCAGCACGTTAGACCACAGTCCATGCAAAAAAAAAAGTGATGTTTATTGTAAAAAAATACTAATGAAACGGAGGAAGAAACAAAGCAACACCTACATGAAGATAAATAGTGTAAAAGAAGACATTCACAGGTAGAACCTGCCGTCTTGTATCTTCATCATCGTCAGCCTCACTGGACTGGAACCTGCTCAGGGAAGCAAAACATCAAGAATACACAAAAACTTCTGCTGCCACACCAAACTGCATGCAGAAATCGGTCACTTTAATAATAATAATAATATCCTTGTTGACATCACATCGGTATTCTTTTAACAGGTTTGGATGAGCCTCGAGCCTCAACACACTAAACTCCATTTAAAAATCTGCCACTTTAACACTAAAGTACGTGTTGAGATTATTTTATACATTGTCTTTTGAATTTCTGGTTCATCTTTGTATCGTATTTAGTCTCATTGTTTCTGCGACCCGACACCAAAGCACAATGAGTTTGCAGAAGATGACAGTGAGATGTGGGTGAAAGAGACTGTTGAGCTTGGACCTTTAGTTTAGCTGGGAATGCTGAGAAGTAGAGTCATTTTCTCATAGACTTCTATACAATCAGAGGAGTCGCCCCTTGGTGGACACTAGAGAGAATGCAGCTTTAACACATGAAGCTTTGGCTTCACTCTGCAGAACCGGAGGTTGCCTCCTGGTTAATACCTGGTTAGCAACCACGGACGCATTCGGCTGAAAGTCACTATTAATGGAAAGTTTCAAACTAAATGGTCGTTTTTCAGGAGCAAATAACAGGCTGAAGATCACATGATACCAAATAACAGACAGGAAGTAAGATGGAGGGATGCTGGGAGTTGTAAGGTGTTCGAGGTTGAAACATATTTCTTTTAAGTCTGTAAAGGAGGCACACTGAAGCCAACGCAGATCTGAATTCTGTGTATAATAAATAAATACATCGATCTTTCTTTGTCATCTTGCAGCTCCACAGATTTACACAGCTGTTCATAGGTAAATATAATAAGTTCAATGTATTAAATTCTCTTTCCAGCATAGAGAGCGACTCCCTGTAGGAACATTACAGAAACAGATTTTTTTCCTTTCTTTAGGAACTTAAACGTCATATCATGTCTCCGGCAGAGACCGCGTGTCTCCCAAAATACTCGTACAGATTATTTTTGTGATGCTTTGACTCCTGATGCATGTTGGGAATTAGGGAGATCAGCCCCCGCAGATAAAAAAAAACAAACCCCAATGAGTTTTCATCTCTAACGCTTTGTTTCATCATCCGTCCATCAGGCGGCGATGATGAAAGGCCGCTCGTTACGCCTCCGGTGAACGACTGACGCTGTCGGATCTAAATTCCACATCAGACCTCCTCACCGAGATGGACAGCCAGAGGTTATTAGAAGGAGCTTCAGGTTCGAGCTCACACACACACACACACACACACACACACACACACACACACACACACAGAGCAGCGCTGCCTGTGATCTATGATTCATGTGCGCTCATTTAAAATAGTTTGAAATATTTAAAGTTGGCTGGTCGGCCTCAGAGGGTCGACTGACTGACCTCTCCGGCATGATGGAGGAGGAAGAGGAGGAGGAGAGACGATACAGGCTGGAAGAAAAAGGGGAAAGGAAGGTAATGAAAGTGAGAGAGATGAGAAGGACTGAGAGGCTATTGACTCATGAGGACTCATGAGTCAAAAGAAGCCTAATTTCTTGTCATTTCAGTCAACACCAAGCGGCAACTTCCAGTTCTGAAGAGTGAAGTCGATGCTTCATGTGTTAAACCTGCATTCTCTCTAGTGTCCACCAGGGGGCGACTCCTCTGATTGTATAGAAGTCTATGAGAAAATGACTCTACTTCTCTCTTGATTTATTACCTCAGTAAACATTGTAAACATGAGTTCATGGTCTCAATCTCTAGTTTCAAGTCTTCTTCAATACAGCATGATGTTCATTTAGTACATTATGGTCCATTTAGAGTCAAACAGACCATAAAGCAGGGGATGCTTTAGGGCGGGGCTACACAGTGATTGACAGGTCTCTACCAGATATCCAAGAACTCTACATCACTCCTTCACATTCCATACATAGTAACTTCCTTTGCAAAAAGTCAAGATAGCGACGGCTTAATTGCAAAATTCAAGGCGTCAAAAGATCAGTCAACCAATGACAACGTCACGAAGACTATGTCCACTTCTTATTTACAGTCAATGCGTTGTTCCTGTATTTCCAGGTGCTAAAAAAACTCCTCACAGCGGGGGAGGTAGTACGCCACTTCAGTTTCCTTCAACTACAATTTGTAAATCATAAAACACGGAAGTACTGCATCGACCGCCGGTTCTCTGCCCTGCTCGAGTGTGAATGACGGAAATAAATACTTTACTTTATTTCCTCGTTGTTTCACATGGGTTACGTACTAAAGCGTACCAACATACTAACCTTCAAACTCTTAGTAGATCACTTTGGAGAGACGTGCTCTGGAATTTGACTCCATGATTCTTCAGATGTGATGGAAACTCAAACATGACATCTGCTGTAAAAAAAAGTGTTTTTTGTTTGTGTAAAAAGCAAAAATGTAAATCACGTGCACACCTCACACCTGAGAACAGGTTGCAGGAGAAAAGCAAGAAAAGAAAAGGGGAGGCCGTCTTCACGCTGACATTTTCATATTTCTATTAATGCAAAGTTTCAAACTGAAAAGTAATGTGTCAGGAGCAAAAAACAGGCTGAATATCACATGATACTAAATAGGACAGGAAGTAAGATGGCGGGATGCTGGGAGTTGGTGGGGAGTTCATGGTTTAAACACATTTCTTTTAAGTCTGTAGAAGAGACATGTTGAAGTCAAAGCAGGAAGTTAAGATGCTGTTTAATGTTCCTAAACCCTAAATTGTTCTTCATGGTTCTAAATCTAAACAATCTCGACCTTTTTTAGGCTCCACAATTGTTAAAAGTCCTTCAATTACAGATAAACTAAGATTATATTTCATTTTCAATCACATAATAATAATAATCATTTTGAATTTGCACAGGCTCCCACATTTGTTGACCCTAAAACCAAGTCCTGTAAACCCTCATCTAGTTTAGAGTGGTGACCATTAATCCAGGAAAGATCATTTTTTTGGGTTCAGTTTCTGAAATCAGCTCGTGTGGTTCCTGGAACGGTTTTTGGGGCTTATGTTTCTACCAGGACCGATGTTTGCGAGACACTCGTGGCTCTCTAAGCTGAGTGGAACATGTGTTGTGCGGCATAACAAAGTAACAATACACTCAAAAAACAACACTTTCAACAAACCTAATAAAATCATGGAAAGTATTTCCACACGATTAAACTGCTTTCTTTAGAGTAATTAAGTTCGTCCAACTTAATTTACTGGGGTCGGATCAACTTAAGTTATTTAGGTTGGTTCAACTTATTTACTAGGGTTGAGTCCGATTTAACTTAATAGGGTTGGTCGAACTAATCTTACAGTAGTAAATTAAGTTGGACCAACAGAGTTGCTTAATGCTTATAGAAAGCAGTTTAATCATGTGGAAATACTGTCCATGATTTTATTAATATTTTTTTGGTGTAGCAGCATTGATTTCACCAGCAGTGAGAGACTCATATATTGAAGCAAACCCCCCAAATGACCAGTGATGCATCCACCTCCACCTGTCTGCTGCAGACACACATACCTGATTGGCCGTCTGGAGGTGTGAAGGTTTCAAGGCAGGACGGGAGCTTCTTTTTAAAAACAACACCTTGTTCACTCTGCAGTGTCTCCTCTGATCCGTCCAACTAAACGCTGAGGAAGGTCATGGAGACGGAGTGAAAGGGAAAAAAGCATTATCTATCTATGAATTCTACCATCATTTTTCAGATATTTGAATTAAACATGAATTAATGTCCAATTCTCAACAGGAACCAGAACACTAGCAGAACCCTTCCTGACTTTCAAAATAAAAAATAAAAAATAGAAAGAAAGCAGCTTACTGAGATGTGGCAGCATCTCTATTATTTGGGGATTGGTGAAGGTGGAAAAACAGAAGAAATTATGCAATCTGGTAACAAATTCGAGAGAAATTTTTATTATGAATATGGCACCTGTAAGATGGTGAAAACCGGGTTACAGAAAGACAACCATGTGTGTGACATGTTCCTCTGAGCGGATGAGAACCTAGTAAACTTATAAAAGAACTGCTATAAAAATGAAGTATGTACATTTTTCGGATTTGCAGCATTATTCATGGTAAATGAACTCAAAAAGATGTCTTCCGAAAACAATAATAATAATAATAAAAAATAAGCCAGGCACTCAAAGTTAGCATCAGTTAGTCATGTGTTTTTTTTTCAAAACGAAAAAACTGAAATGTACCATAGTTTTCTCTTTTTTAATATTTTAATTTGTTTGTATTTAGAATTATATAACACTGTTAACATTGATAATAAGAGATTCCCTCTCTCCCGTATTTCAGCTACTTGGCACCAAGTTCCTCATAAAAGAATCTGTATAATTGTACAAGAAATAGTTAAAAACACAGACACAGTTTCTTCACAGGTAAATGAAGTGATTTTTCAATATTTGTAATTCTTAAACACTATGTATTTTTGACAGCAGCTGTGATTAAGGTTTTTACGTTTTTAAAATCACCAGCAAAGTTTTCATTTTTCGACATAAAACACAGAAAAAACATTGAAACAGCTTGGACCGGCTGTTTGGTTTTTGTTACATGTGGGTGTATTTCCTGGTTTCGTCTGAGTTATGTGCACCCCCCCACCACCACCACCACCCTGCTGCCCAATCCCGGTTTCTTTCACCAGATGGGGCCCTGCCGTTCGTTTGGGCCCCCCCCCCCCCCCCCTGCCCTGTTTTCACGCAAAACCAGGGCAAAAAAAACCCCGCCAAAAGTAGAAAACGCTAAAATCCAGAGGAGCGCAGAAACAAAATGCTCCTGAAACGACTGAATTTAACATTCAACCACGAACGACCCGCCAATCGGCCGACAGATCGCGTGGACCAATCACAGTCCTCCCTCATTGAACACAAAAGTAAATGAATCCATCGCTAAATTTCATAAACCTGTTTGTTTGCTTTTTTTCATAGTTGTTTAAACATTTTCGTCGCAGTAACAAGACATTGATTCTTCACAGAAAGCACAGACGCTACAGATTGTTTTTCCTGATGTGAAAAGATGAGATTAGAGGCATCGGTTTGACGATACAGACTTTAACGAGGCCTCCATCGCGTCCCCGTTTGGGCTCGACAGACTTAAAATAACTAAAACACTGGACCCACAAACAAACAAACAAACAAACAAAAAATAAACGAGGGATCGATCACGTGAAACTCATTGGACGAACTTACTAAACATGCAGTTCAGTTTTTCCAAAACACCTATAAAAATAGATTTATAGTGCGAAATATTTTTTTCTTCTTTTAATTTCTTTAGAAATCTTTAAAATCTGTTTTTTTTATATTACGTGTCCTGAAATAGTGATTTTTTAAATCTCCCCCCTTGAACCACTTGTGTAACTTTGTTTGTCCCGTGAGAGAAGTTTGCGCAGGAAGTCAACAAGTTTCGGTGGGAACCAATGAAATACACCCAATGCACACAGGAAGCACCAAGGGACTCTGGGAAATGTTTCACAACTGAGGCTTTTATGGTCGTTTTTTCCAGGACTACAATCTAAAATGCTACTTTAGGCTTTTTCCTCATCACAATTTGAATTGTATCGTAAATATTTATTCGTTTTTTAATACTTTGTATATGCAAGAGCTGGAAACTGCGTTTCCCAGAATTCCTTAGCGGCGATAAACATGGCTCCATAAACCTTTGAGCTAGTTAAAGAATCTTTTTCATCTCTGAGAGAAAGGACAGCAAGATAAAGAGGTTTTGTATAAGACTACACAACAGCAAAAAGCAACAGCAGAGAGAGAGAAATAGAGAGGATTAGAAAACCCCCCACAAAAAAAATTTAAAAAACAAAAAAGGTTTTACAAAGACAAAAAGGAAGCAGCGGAAAAAAAGGTGGTCTCTACAAATTTTTTTTCTGTAGTTTTTGCAAAGGCCACCGAACACGAAATTCCACGAACCTCCACTGGTTTCACTAAGACTGCAGATAGAGGGAGATAGAGAGAGAGAGGCAAAGAGAGGCAAAGAGGGGTTCGCCGTTTTCAGACTCCACCCCCTTCATCCCACTAAGCCCCGCCCCTCCCCCCCACACTAGAGATAGAGCACAGAGAAGACAAAGGACAAAAACAGCTACAGTAGCTCAGTATATACTGCATATAGTCAACACACACAGAGAGAGAAGTCGCCATGAAAGACTTTTTGACAGCCAGTGACACTAAACACATCGGTAACACGTTTTTTACGGCTTTAAATCACACTGGGTAATAAGGTATGACGGGATGGTAGAGACGGGGCTGCCAACTTTAAAAAGATGGATGTTGTGACTGTTTTTTTTGTTTTTTTTTACCGTTTTAATTATTACTTATCTTTTTTTCTTCTTCCTCTTTTTAACAAAAAACGTAGAAAAGAAAAAGGTAGAAATGAACGAGAATCACAGTGCTTTTAAAACACTAAACTTGTGAGATTTCTTTTTTTTTTGTCTTTTTTTTGGCAACGAGGGTTTTGGGGAAGAAAGAACACAGAACAGAAGAACGACGACAAAGACAACATTGTTTCAAGGAATGTGATTTTTTTTCTCTTCCTTAAAAAAAAGATTCTTTTTTTGTAGTTATTGATTTTGATTGTTTGATAGATTTGATTGAAAATGCATGTCTTTATTACAATCTCCTTAGTTGATATGTGGTTGTTTTTTATCACAGGGTCCGGCGATGAGATGGAAGAGAGTGGATTGTTTAGGAAAATCTTGTGGAGGTGATTCTGGTTTAGGAAGAAGAGGAGGAGGAGGAGGAGGTAAGAAAATAAAAATAAAGACAAAGAAAGTAGTACAAAATAAAATTAAACAATCAAACAGGAGCCGGTCGAGGTTTTTAACATTCATTTTTCAAGTTAGCGTCACTAGCGTATTAGCCTCAGTCTCACTGAGAAGTAAAAGTGATTAAGTTAGAAAATACATAGAAATAAAAACAACACTATGAAGCCTAGAAATTCAACCAATCACCTCCATGCTGCCGTGTGGAGCTGCCCCTCCACGCCCAATCAGATTAAGCGTTTTTTTATAGGAAAAAAAACAAAGGAGGGACATGATGGAGATGATGTTGCTGATTTAGAGGTCCTACGGTTCTTGCTGTGTTTCTGACTTTCCTGAAGGTCAGAAGATAAAAACTAATAATAATAATAAAAAGGTTAAAATTGTTCCCCCTCCAAAAAACAAAACACGATCAGTCTGTCAACGAGCTGTGGGTTCGTTTACAGCACCCCCATCAGCCAGCTGAATCCGGGTTACTGGACGGTCGGTAGCACCATGAATCTGTAGATCGTCAGGAGGAAATGTTAGACGTAGAGATTAAAGATCCGGCAGACAAGAGTGAGAGATAAGAGAGAGAGAGAGAGAACGACATATCGAGATGGGAGGAGATGTAGAGGAGGTTATGTTCGGTGCGAGACCTGTAGGTAAACTCCTGGGATAAAAGAGGAAGTAGTAACATTCGATATTTCACAGGTCATTACCCGGCTGAAATTGCTTTTTTTTCTTTTCTGTTTTTCTCCTTAATGCTTGATTCGTAAGTTAAATCTGAGCTAGAATATTTTATAAAAAAAAAGAAGGAAATGAAAATGAAAAAACAGCATTAATCCTCTAAACTATTCCCTCAATCGAGAAACGTCTTCAAAAAAAACCTTTTTTCAAAAGATTATTATCTCCGAGACCTTTTGTCAGTCCCCTCCTCTCGGTTTAAAAATGTTCTCTTCAAGCCTTGATCACATCAAGATACATGTGGAGAAGCGCCCGCATAGAGTTTTTTATGTCCGTTACAAATCCCTGTACCGTCCTCCGTTAAATACGCACAATCGGCACCTTCGTAAAGATGCAACAGAAAACAAAGTCAAATAATAAAAAAGTATCCCCGTCTGGCTCCAGCAGAGTCCTTTCGGCAATATGAATTCTCTGTAGGCAAAAAAAGGAGTTCTTTACAATAAAGAATAGTCTTGTTTTTGTTCAAGAGAAGAAAAAGAAAACGTTGCTGATCGCAAGAAAGAGGAGTAAAAGAGAGAGAGAGAGCGAGAGAGAGAGGATGAGGAGAGAGAAAAAAAGATAGAAAAGGTCGGGACATGTTTGAGGGTCATTCATGTCTATTACACAAGCTCAGTTGCTCAGATTCAAAGTGCTAGAGTACATTTGTCATCCTTTCCTGTCCTTTCCCCCCTCTCGGAAACACAGTGCTGTGTTGATAAAAGATAGCAAGTAGTCTTTATTTTCCTTTCTTTTTTTGTTTCTTTACTAGTGAGTAGTCTTTTTTTTTACTTTGACACAGTTGTCGATTCTAGAAACACAGTAATGCGGTCTTGAGCGATTAGCGTTAATCCTCCTTCCTCTCCAGAGTCGTCTGCGTGGTGTGGATCCCGTTGCTGTACACCGGGAACGGTAGCGTCGAGAAAAGTCCCTCCGCCGTGGTGAAAACGTTGGCTGCGGTCGGCATCTGGCCCCCCAGGGACCCATTCCCGCCCGTGGCCATCTGTGATCCGACGAACGGGCCGGCCGCTGCCGCCGCCGACATGTTGAGCCTGTGGACGTGGTGGTACAGCATCTCCATGGGTGTCTTGGGGTCCAGGCCGAACCCCGAGCCGTCGACGAAGTTCATGGCGGCGTTGGGGAGGAGGTTGCCCTGCGCCATGGCGAGGGTGACGTCCGCCGGTGCGTACCTGATGGTCCCGGTGGTGTAGACCCGCGGAGCTGTCGTGCTGGTGGAGGCCAGAGTCCCCGTGACTCGGTGGACCAACGGGAGCACCACGTTGCTGGCCTGCAGACGCTGCAGCGCCTCGAGGTCACCGGAGTAAAGCAGCGACGAGGAAGAGGTCGACGAGGACAAGGACGAGGAAGAGGAGGTGGTGGGAGTGCCTTGCTGCTTGTCCCGCGGGGAGGCGGACAGCGGAGGTGACAGGGGGTCGGCGGAGGAGGCATTGGAGGGAGGTGCTAAACTGCCGGCGCTGGAAGCGGAGGACGGCGCGGAGCTTCCGTTGTAAGGAGGTTTCCTCACTCCCACTGTGCCTCCCTCGGTTCCAGGAGGGGTGAGGACGGAGTCGGGAATGGCCACCTGTAGAGAGCCTCCCTGGGGTGAGGGGAAGTTCTCGTGGGACCCCGGAGGGGCAGGCTTGGAGGTCATGCTGTATGGTGACTCGTTTCTGGAAATCTCCCGGTTGGGCGGGAAGTTCCAGATGCTGCTGTCGTTGTCGAAGTTGATAGGCTCCGCCATCTCCGTCTTGATTTTCAGGACTGAGGACGTCGCACCCACGCAGTTCGGGGAGCCGGCGGAGGCGAGGAGGTGGGAGGAGGAGTTGTTGGCCGGCGTGGCCTGGGAGGGGTCGACCAGCATCGCGGCGTCTCCCATGGCATCGGGGCTGTCCGAGGCGGTGGGCGAGGAGAGACGGAGCCTCCTGCTCCGGGATGCGTCCCATTTCTGCACTTTCCTCCTCTTCCGCCTCTTCTGGAGCTTGCCACCAGCACCGGCGTCGACGCCGTCGCAATCTTGCACGCCTCTGTCTTCTTCCTCGTCGATGTCGTCGTCGTCGTCGTCCTCTTCTTCCTCCTCCTCCGACGAAGAAGTTTGTGAGTTGTGCAGCTGTACTTCTTCCCCTTCTCCGTAGTGCTCTACCTTAATATGGAGCCCGCCCAGGTTGCCCAGTCCTCCGATGGCACCCAGTCCCCCTAACCCTCCCAGTCCGGCTAACCTCCCAAGCCTTCCTCCTCCATCTCCACCTCCACCACCTCTACCGCCTCCTCCTCCTCCTCCTACCCTTGCCTCCTCCTGTTCCTCCCCCTCTCCATCCGAGGCTTCCAGACTGTCGTCGCTCTCCTGGCTCTCGGGGTTACTTGAGCTGTCTCCTTCCTCCTGGCGCTTCATTTCCTGTTCGGAGGAGCAATGTGGTTGACCGGGTTGCTGCTGACGCTTGCTGTCAGTCTCCGGGTCCTCGCGTTCTGATTGGTGGCTCGGCTTCCCCTCGGACTTGGCGTTCTCGTTGTCTGTTGAGGAGAAAGATATATACGTTGGTTCAAAATCCTGGACTCAGATTGAAATATCTCAACTAAATATTTGACGGATTGACATTCACTTTTGTACACGATATTCATGGTCCCCATAGGATGAATCCTCTTTGATGACTTATTTCTTCAGCGCCACAATGAGGTTGATTATATTTGGATGGATCACTGTGAAATTTTCCCCTGAAGATGGATTCTATAATACCTTTGGTGATACTTTGACTTTTCCTTTTCCACCATCATCAGGTCACATTTTATTACATTTCATACAAATACCTGCAAATGTAAGACTTTCCCAGCAGCCTCAGCTGTACTTTGTGTTAAGTGCTTATAAGCGCGTTAGCATTGTCATTGTAGTATATTTTTACCATAACTTTATCCAAAACAGAACAATCAACATATTAATGATTTAGCTGATAAATCTGAGCTTTATCTTTGAGGTGGCGCTAAAGATCGTGGGTTAATTAAAATCTAAAGGGCTTATCTTCTGGGGAGCTGGAATGTGCTAAGGGAATTTGATGACAATTGACATTTCTTGTGTACAAATGGCATTCGGTCCTGATGTTGGGTCTACAGGAGATCACTAAAATTGTCATGGTTTATCCTTTTGCAAACATGAATGAACAACAATTGTTCTTGAGATATTTCATCATATTTAAAACAAAAAAAATTATAATTGTGGCATGAGACGAAAGATAACGAGCTCTTCCTTAAAAACTTTTCCTCACTTGGACTATTATGGATTCAGTTTGGGTGTATTTGAATTCCCGCACAGTGACTCTCAGTTGTTGATCCTTTTTTATTTTCCCAGACAGGGTTTTCCATGTGTTGTGGCTGCTGATGTGTGTTCAGTATCTTTAGCTGCTGCTGTTCTGGCATCTTGGCTCTCTCCAGCCCATTACACACACACACACACACACACACACACACACACACACACACACACA
>NW_022280037.1:12696481-12697541 GCF_004355925.1 Anarrhichthys ocellatus
CACACACACACACACACACACACACACACACACACACACACACACACGCACACACTTCAAACCCTGCCAGCAAACACTGAGGGCAGCGGCTGCCCAGCTGGCAACGCTCTGACTCCCTCATGGCACCTGAAATGTCGACTCAATTGCTTTGTCTGGGGGGAAAACCTTGTATCTCCATTAAGTGTGCTTTTCCAAAGCAGACACAGATTTATTCTCAGGTTGGAATAAAAGAAATGGACCTCGAGTCTTAAACGTTTCCCAGAGAATCAGGGAGGGATTTGGATCTCTTTTTCTTTTTTTTAAATACTGTAGAGGAAATCTGAAATTAAATTTGAGAACCAAGTTGTCCTTTAAGCGGTTTTTTTTAATAGCTTTTGCAAAATGGGCTCGTCAATGGTCTCCACAGAACATTTGTCTTTTATACCTTTGCGCTGTAGAACGTAGGTGTCATCTGCATAGAGACAGACAGTTCCACAGTCTGCCAAATGTTATCAAGATGGAGACAGGCTTTTCCAATAACTACAAATTTGAAAAATAGATTTTTGGATGGATTCTTTTTAATTTGTATGGATTGAGGGTTTATTGTCATCTGTGTTGTATCAGCTTGGACTTAGAAGAGAAAGCCTGCCTTATAAGAGTTTGAGAGATACCAGGCGCGAAGGGAGGGTCTAATAAAAGACATGATCAAATTGCATTATGGGAAGTGTTTTTTGTATGTCTCTTTGCTTCTCCTGTTTTTATGTTGTCCATTCTATAGACCGTATGTAAGAAGTGGACGTAGTAATCGTGACTCATTGGTTTGTGGACGTTTTGAAGCCTCGAGTTCGGTGATTTCGCCGTCGCCAACTTGGCTTTACAGGGAACAGGAAGTGACCATATCTGGACTGAGGAGGAGTGACGTAGAGACGTCGTATATGTCTCTGGTAGAGACCTGTCAATCACTGTGTAGCCCCGCCCTAAAGCATCCCCTGCTTTATGGTCTGTTTGACTCTAAATGGACCATAATGTACTAAATGAACATCATGCTGTATTGAAGAAGACTTGAAACTAGAGATTGAGA
>NW_022280037.1:12702541-12716953 GCF_004355925.1 Anarrhichthys ocellatus
GAGGTAATAAATCAAGAGAGAAGTAGAGTCATTTTCTCATAGACTTCCATACAACCAGAGGAGTCGCCCCCTGGTGGATACTAGAGAGAATGCAATTATTCCGATATCTCTCTCTGGCTCCGCCCTCTTTGTCTTGATTGATAAAGGTCATGACTTTTAGATGAAGAGTTGCAGTTTGAAATAAAATTGGGGAGACAAATGTGAAAGAAATCCAGTGTTATTGTGAGAAGAAGTAGGGTGTTATAATAATGAGCTGAGTTATTGCAGATGATATGTTTTGTGTGTTTATTTATACGATAATGTACTTGATTAAGTCTGATTCATATCTTAGTTTTTCTTCCTCCCTCCCTCCATCATCACCATTAAAATCCCCCAAAAACTCTCCTCTTCTTCATCATTTTGGATTCTTAAGAACACCAACAGTTTCTCTCGATCACAGTTTGAAGTACTTTTACCTTTTTAGCACGTTTCCTTTCTGATATCTGACTCCAGTAAATACACCTGAAGGAGCTGCCGCTCTCCACCAGATAGCGCTGTGTCACTGCGGGACGTACCCCCCCCCCCCCTGCTCCGCCCTACGACGGTACGCAGGCAATAAATTTGGCTAAATTAACCACTAAATGGTTATCTCAAGCAATATGTATCGGCATTAATCAGGAGCCGCTCAAACAGAAACAGTCAGAGACCAGAAGCGAGGGCCACTAAATTCATATCCCTCTCCTCCATTTAATTACGGGCACAAATAGGTTTCGTGCACAATGGAGGAGAAAGAGAGAGAGCAAGTCGAGGGGTGATTTATATAAAAAGAAGGCCAGTAATTAAAAACTATTAGAAACTAATAGCATTGTTTAAGACGACATCCCCAGGGCTGCTGTAATTGACTTTGGTCGGGCGGCCGGCGCTCATTCGCTCTCTACTTGGCTATTCATAGAGAGGGGGGGGGGGGGGATAACTTGTTTGCATGTTAAGGCAGAGATGGTGAGATCGCGTCACCTTGAATGTGACCTTGCTTTGTTTGTACGGCAGAGTAAATAACGACACAATGAATGCACACACACACACACACACACACACACACGCTGCTGCCTGTTCAGATGACTGCAGGTCCTCAGAGAGCAGCTCAGTGTATCAGTATGTCCAATGGAAGACGACACACACACACACACACAGACAGACACACACATACACACACACATGAACAAGGCTTTATAACTCCAGCAGACTGCACACATGAAACCAAACTGTTCACATAAAGACATTTATAATATAATATATATAAGTATAATATATACATATACTGGATGTATATGTATATACATTAGCTCTATGTTACCTGATATATGTACAGAGACAAAACTCTAAACTATAGACCTAATGGTACAAACATTAATGTTGCAGCCGTATTCACGCCTACATGACGTAGTTTAGAGTGTTGATGGAGCAGCTACAATGTGTGTCCGGCCACCAAAACAAGTCCAAAAGAACTCCGTATTCCTCCTCTCCCTCCGTCCTCCTCTCTCTTTCTTGCAGGTGAGGTTCACATGTTTAACCCTCTCCTCTTACTCCTCCATTTAAAATCTCTGCTCTCTCTGATCGCTCACTAATGAAGCGGAGGAGAGGAAGAGCAGAGAGAAAGAGAGGGAGAGTGTGCTGGAGGCTCGCCCGAGGCTGCAGAGGAGAGACCCGTAGATTAAAGGAGTCCTATTCCCTTTTAAAGCCTCCCTCTCTCTTCGTTTCTCTTTCACTCAATGTCACACTCTCACCGTTGTCTCTCCCTTCTGTGTTCACCTCTCTCTCCTCTCCCCCTTTTTTCTACAACCTCTCTTTACCCCACTCCTCCCGTCCTCTCGCTCTCTTTCCTTCTCTTTAATCTGCTGGATTTCCTCCTTTAGTCTCGTCTACCTTTCACATTACCTTTACCACGTGCATGCATGCGTGTGTGTGTGTGTGTGTGTCACATTAACATTGAGGTAATTTACTGGTGTGAAATTGCGTTATGGAAACGTCCTTTCTGTCTGCCAGGAGATGGAGGGATGAAGACCTTGTTATGTGAGAAAGAGAGAGAAAGTAAAGATGGTCGCTCTGTCGCCCTCTGCTGGACCACTGAAGAACATAAACGTTGTTTTCTGGAGGATATTGGAGTCACAGTTGTCAATTTAATATCTATTTAATATCGTCCACGGTCTCCTCATTCGGTGGATGATGACAACGGTCTTCTCCGTTTCTTACTTCATGCACATGTGGGATAAAGTGCCGCCCCGTTTATTTCCTTGAATGTTCTCTAGAACCTAAAACCGGCTGAGCTGCTGACTTTCGGCTGATTTCCTGCACAGAAACAATTGACTGACACAATGAAGAGTTCTATCAGAGAGCCATTTTAAAGTTGTTCTTCTTGTGGTGATAGCAAGGAAAGAGTATTATCACCGATTCCAGAGCTGATCAGAAAGTAGACAACAGGGACACTACATCAAGAGAGAAGTGGAGACATTTCCTCATAGACGTCTATACAACCAGAGGAGTCGCCCCCTGATGGACACTAGAGAGAATGCAGCTGGTCTGAACACCTCCAGATGTGGTTTGGACAAACAGAATGTGTTCATATTATTACAACTTTTTGTTTTTCTTCACAAATTGTAGAAAGTCAACAAAAAGTCAGCTGGTGACGTTTGGGTCACTTTGTTTCCTACAGTTTGTATGTGAGTGTGTTTCATGCCCCCCCCCTCCCCCCCTCCCTGTGTTGTCTGCAGACAGATAAAAAGCTCCTTCAGTGTGTGTGCATTCATTAAAGGCGGAGTTGGTCCAGAGAGACGAGCTCTGCTGAAACGCCTGCAGGCTTAAATCCACCGAGCTTTAACTCCTGTGCTCGTCTCTCCTTCTTTTCTCACTGCATTTGAATGTCTCTCGACCGCCTCTCTCTCCCTCCACAACATCCCGTCTGTGTCTTCCTCTTTTCTGTCGTCTCATCCGTCTGTAATTCTCCATCTTCTTCCTTCCTCTGTATCTCCGTATGTCCAAATGTCTCTCTATATTTCTCATGTGCTTTGCTAAAAACAAACTAAATTTAGTAATAAGTAAAATAAAAATAACAATAAAAAAGTGCAAATCTCCTCGTGTCCTTCGTCTCTCTCTCTCTCCAAGAACTCAAGTGGAAAATGTCATCCGGTTATTCTAAGAAGACGCACACATCCTCTTCTATCATGTCTTCTTATTTCCCCATTTTCTTGCTTTTATTGTGAAAATCCACACAGCATTTCTATATTCTCTGCTAATCCTTTTTTCCCCCTTTTGCTCATATTTCTTCCAACATTTTGGACCCAATTCCCAACAGAGAAGCTTCCTGAACCATGAAGTGCAAAAATTACAAAAGCCGTTTATTTTTTTGGCTCCGTGAGTTCATATGGATAATACTTTATTTTTCAGGTCGGCAGTTTCCTAATCATTTTAGTTAGTTAGTTAGTCGGGAACTTTGTTCTCCATATTGTAGAAAATTGTCTTCAACTTCTACACAATATTCTTCTGAAGCTTCATATCGGGCATCAATTGTTACTAATTATCGGAAAAATAATAATTTCTACACGAGGAAATAAGCATAAATTCTTTATTCATCATTGGAAACTCTAATTGAATGTCAACTTTTGCTTTCTGGAGGGAAGTCAGATGCTAACGCTTGCATTCGTACTTGTTGGGGCCAATATTGGTGCTAGCATTAGCCTAGCTCTACCAGAAGTAAACAGCAAAGTTTTTAACATAAGCGTTGGTAAAACGTTCAATATATTTATTCTCCCCAAGAAAGATGGTTCAGCACTTGAGCCAGACACATTCCTCTGCTTTTATTGTGAAAGAATGAGTACTTCTCTTCGTCTCTTTTCCCTTCACAACTCTACAGTTTATTCCCCTTTCCTGGATAAACACAGATCTTGTCCTTCTAAGATCAACTCAAAGACGAGTATTCTTTCGTCTTTTCTGTCTTCTTTTATCTCTACACCTCTGTCCTCACAAGTGTCTCCTCCATAAGCAGCACCTTATTTCTGACTTCTCTCACATGTTCTGATCCCTCTTTCTTTGTGAAAAGATGCGTTTTATTTTTCATTCTTCCTGCCTCTTTCTTTCTTTCTCCTTTTTGAGAAGATGAGCATTCCATCCTTTCTCTCTTTTCTGTATCTAAAAATCACACGTTCCCATCTCTCCATCCTTTCTTTGAAAAAAGACAAATCTGTCTCTTCATCCGAGTATTTCTCTGTTTCTTTCTCTGCCTACAAATCACTTTCCCGATCCCTCCCTCCCTCCCTCCCTTTCTTTCTTTCTTTCTTTCTTTGTGGAGAGACGAGCTCACCCCTCTATCTCCCTCTTTCTCTTCCTCTCTGTTCTCGCGGTGGAAACGAGGACAGATTGACTTTGAGATCTGACCCGAGCTAAGACCGGCTGTCAGCGGGTAATGATAGAGACTTAGAGAGCGACGCCTTTTTCACAGAGAGGGATCATGCCTCGTCCTCCACTTAAAAAGAAGCCTTTTAAAATTTAGATCCCCTGTTCAGAGAACAGGCTATCCCTCTAAAATACACCTTGATCGATTCCCTAACTATCCGACTCCTGCAGCGGCGGGGGAACCGAGAGCAGACGTGGAAATAAATCCCCACAAAAGAATCAAGGCCCGGGAGCTGCTGCTGCTGCAGGAACAGAAAAAAGTATTTTTTCCTCACCTGAAAGTCTGCAGCCGTTGGACAACAACGTGAAGAAAACAGGGTTGTTTTTTTGTGGCTGATTTTAAGTGTTTATGTCTAAATTCAGTGTGCAATCACACAGAATGCTTATTTCAATGACTGGAACTGTTTCAGAGAACCTTTTTCCTGGAGGAAGCTGTTCCCAAGTTTGGCTTCTGGGTTCCTGTTTGTGCTCCAGAGGACGAACTTTTCTGGTGGACCGTTAAGTATGTTGGTAGAGTTCACAGTCACAATTATCAAAACTTCTATTCTCAAGTTGCACATGGGAGCGCGTCTACGATCTCTCAGCCCAACAAACGCCAGAAAAATACGAAGAGAAGAACTGATCTCGCTCCTTAAACCGAACCAACGAGCTCTACACTGTCCGTCTGTTATCGGAGACACCGTCAGCGCGACATCTCTAAACGTTACAGGCAGATTTAGATAGAGTCGTATTTTGGATGAACAAAGCCTTCATGAGGGAGTGTTTCAGCTTCTTCACAGCTTCACAGACGATACAGCAGATTTGACAGGAAATTACAAAGAACGAAGGACGAAAATAATGAAAATGGCCCAAATAGTTTTACCTGAAAATCCTCTTGAGGAAGACATTTGCAGGTTTGTCGAGCTCAAGCAGACAGCAGAGGAGAAATAAAGAGAAACAACCCGTGAGGTTGTTTTCCTGCAACGTTTTGGAAATAGTCTCTTTGAGCTGTCGAACAAACGTTCAAACTGTCAGTCTGAGAAGTCATGAAGAAATCATCATATTTCAACACAAAATCAGTAAAAACAGAAGCTATTTTTTGACCTAAAACTCATCCCTGACAAATCACAACCCGGATTTGTCTCGAGCCAATTAGGCAGAAGAAGACCTCACCAAAATGGAAGAGACAGTCGAGAATCATTAGACCGCTGCTCTGAAATCAGCTCCCACACAATCAGCAGCGAGTTCATGAAGCTGGCGAATTACCCCCCCCCCAAAAAAAGAGAGACACCAGGCTGATTTCAGAACAGTCTGACGGAGGAGCAGCAGCTCCAGCGCCCCGTAGCATCCATTTCTGAAAAGCTCCCCCTCTTTTTCAGAGAGGGAATTAATTTTGAAAGAGGGAGAATAAAAGGAGCAGGCGAGGTGACGGAGGTGCTGTATTAGACCACGCTCCACTAAAACCAAGTCATTTAAAGCGCCGGCTGCCAGCTCGCCTCCTTGACCTCCGTCTCCTCTCGGCAGACGAATAATCTCCCTCCATATTTCTCTTCCTTTTTTTTTTTCTTTCTCTCTCCATGTCTTACACATCCTAACCTCCCCCCTCCCTCCACCTTTTCTCCCTCCTTGTTCCATCTGACCCCGCCGGGCCGCCGTAGAGTCACTTCCTGATTGCCACTCTGGATGTTCAGAGCTCAGGAACTTTTTTTTTAGGGGGGGGAGGGGGGGTAATTGAAAAAGTTTCAGGGAGCTCTTCATGCTTTTCTTTTCTTTTTCTCTGTCTTTCTGGTGAGGTGTGGGACATTTATGTTTTTATGTGTTACAGTAGCTAACGTAACAAATAATACGAGATGTTGCATATACTTGTTCATAAAGTGTACTGAAATACAAATATTTCTCAGTTTTGTTTTTCAGGATATTTAAGCTATAATGATACCGAAGCTGTTCTTCATATTCTTTCATTTACTATGAAGCAAGTGATCTGTGAATGTGTCCGCGTGTCCTCCGCACGTCTCTAGAACCGTTCATTGGATCTACTTCACACTTGGTGGGTGTATTGCTGAGGACTCAAGGACGTGCAGTGTTGGAAGTGCACGCAACACATTCAATATTAATAAACTTTGAATAAACAAGTGAACGGCGCTTGGAGTCGAGCGTGGCGTCCACAGCGGGCCTTTAAGAAGAAGTCAAGTAATGTGTTATAAAGAAACAATGGTTTAATATTCTGGAAACTATTTGATTTGGCTACAAAATATTTTACTCAAATGTAGATTTTTAAGACCTTCAGTTTCTAAAGCTTCTAAAAATGAATTGTCCTTCTGTGTAAAACTTCTAAAACTGTCTTTAGAAGTGCTGATGACTTCCAGCCGACTGACTGGAGAGAAATCAGAGTCTGTAAATCCTCCCAACTCTGCCACAAGACGTTTCCCCTCATTTCAACAAGCCCACGCAGAGTAACGGTGATTTAATCCGTCTGTCTCTTCACAGCATTCGACTGTTACAACGTCATGCTGCTGCTCGAGGTCACAGATGGAGACTAAAGGTAACAACTTCACACCTCCAAAGTTGCCCAAAACTGCCGTGGATGGACATAAAGACACACAAACCTAAAGTGTTTTGCAGACAAACACTTTAAACATTCTTCAGTTGGACTCAGGCAGAGGTATCCTCAGACAGCGGTTTGTGTGTTCTCCTATGAACGTCCAGCACCACGCTGCTCTTTGCATGAATACAGTCCTCCTGGAAGAAACACCCTCCTGCCCTGTGTGGACCTTCTGCGGTCTTCATACTTCCTGGTTCATGATTCTGTGATTTAATTACCAATTTCCTGGTATGTCTTTGAATTACAGTGCTTTTTTTTCTGTAGGTGAGGAACGAAACAAACTGCTACGATTGTTAGTACTTAAACAGAAACCCGCTGTTATTGATGATATTCGAGGCTGTTTTACACGACAGGATGTTGGTCTGTCTCACTTAGTTCTGACTATCTGAGACTTTTCCTGCATTATTCCTTTGAACCTGCAAACCTTGAAACAATTTGGAAACCGTCCAGACGGTTGGAAACGCTGCAGGGGTCACATTTCTGTAACTAAAGGACATTTACGTCATGTTTTGTGTGAATGCAGTTCACAGCTCTGAAGAAATGACCGCATGGCTCACAGTATCTGACCGTAATCAGCTGCAGCAGGCGGCGTTTGATCCCATCAGGGCAACGTCGTCCTCGCTGTGCGGCGGTTGTTATTATTTGGCGTTCCGCCTAAACGCCTTCGCTGCCTCCGACACGCCGTTAAAAAAAAAACCCGCCGCGCAGCTCTGAACCGCCTCCTCAGCTTTTTTACCGCCACAGTAAAAGATCCGACTGCAGCAACAAACATCACGCCGCAAATCATCCAGACAGCCACTAAACAGGGACACCAGACCTGTGAGAGAGTGTGTGTGTGTGTGTATTATGCCTCCTGACAAGGGCAATAAGATTGTAGCGTTTGCTGCTGTGAGGAAACTTTTCAAAGATACAGAAGAGCAAAGACTCTCAGAGTGGCCTTTGACTTTCAAGTTACATCTAGAAACGCTGCTGCTGTGATATTGTTCCACGGTCACATACAACAAAACTACATCAAATGTGTTTCCAGGGCGCGATACAAATAAAATGTATTATTATTATTATTATTATTATATATATAAACGTGGAGGAGTTCATGGTGGATAATTGGGTCAAACAAACACAAGACTTTCACCCAGGAGACCCGTAGTTCATGTCCTGCGTAGAACCAAGTCGATCCTGACTTATTTCAATGTGCTTCCGTAGTTTAAATCAAGTAACAAACGTCCTACATTACTTAACAAGTCATTTTGTTGTATTTTCGTTTTGTGTCAATTCACAGTTAAAACCACGTGTTTACGCTGTGACTGTGGAAAACGTAGTTGAGAATACAGTTCAATTGAAAAGTAACATCATTTTGTAGAAGACAGGTTTGGATACACAGTCTTTTTTTACTGTATCTGTTGAATTAAATGTCGTTAAAGTGTTTTACCACCATGTCATGTTAAGATAATGTTGAAATTAGATTCACAGAATCAGAACAAACCAGCGTTCAAACTTTAAACCTGAAGTAAAACTCTTCTCTGGCTGTCAGCAGAGTATCTGTCGGCTTCCTTCACCCCCAAAGTTAATATTCAGGATTATCCCTAAATGCGACTTGATCATTAAGTGGACTTGATTGTCCAATCAGTGTCGAGCACACTATCATGTGGAGCCAGGTACTCACAGTCCAGGTGACACTCTCTGATTCCCTCCACGTCTTCAGCATGAACGAACTGGTAGCACCTCTTCCCCACAATGTCCACCGGCGTCAGGTCCATGTAGTCGCTGATCCTGAAACACAAGGACACGTACATAACTGAATAACAATAATATAAGATATGTACTTTGAATGTGTGATGATGCACAGGGACTACTTTCTCCTAAAATGCGAACCACGACCTTTCCCTAAACCTAACTATAGTGTTTCCTGTGAAGACTGAAGTTTATTTTGACGATACTGTTATTCATGTAACGAGCGGATACTGACACGTGTTGCTGGACTTTTGTAGGAAAAAACGCACAAAAAACGAAGAGTAACTTTTAGTAAGATATAAGATGAGTTGTTTGAGGACGTTGTCTGATACCGTTTGTGTTGTATGTTCCTTGACGAGCTCCTGTGTTCATATCCAACCCGTTCTGATCCCAACTCATCACATGACGCTCGGTCAGACTCGATGGCATCACTTTTATACCTCAGCGGGTCAAACTACGACGCTCCACTACAGAAAACCACGACTAAATGTGGTGAATTCAAACTAAAACACTTGTTTAAGTTTAGGAAAAAACCCATCATGGTTGGGTTTAAAATAAGTACATAGGTGAAACGTCTACGGAGTAACATAAGTGCAAAAAACTCATCACAAACAACACTAACTTTGAAACTTTAAAATAACTCAACAACACTTTGGGACATGAACTCCGGTCTCCTGGTTGTAAGTCCTGTGTTGTTGTTGTTGTTTTAAGCGTTTTCTCTGAGAATCTAATGAAGCAACGTCTCCTCCTACAACAGTGAGAATGATATCTTATGGAAAGTTACTCCTCATTTTTCGTGCGTTCTCCTACGAAAGTAACGAAACAAACAAAAATACATTTCTGTTTTCACAGCCAACAACTTTAGGAAAAGATGGCTGTTTGAGTTAGAAGTGTCGATACTTAAATACAGAAGTTAGGTGTCCAATTTATAAATGTCTTCTCGTCTCACACGAGGAACAAACAGTGCTCTGCTGCTGTAAGGGAAGTTCTTTCTTTGAGTTGGTACCTTGTGCGACGGTATGAGGCACCGAGGGAATGAGAACTATCATCTACTCACTTCATCTAAGTGGAGAGGAAACTCTGGAATATTTTACTCTGTCACCCTGGGACGGTTTTCCTCTCGACGGTTCAGACACTCAACGATTAAAAAGAGAATGACGAAGAAGAATAGAAATTGTGTTACCTGTCTATTGGACAGGTAACACAAATCAGCCTTAAAAGGTTTAATTTGAACAACAGGACAGACAAAACAATTTCCCAGATATCATTCTGATGTGGAGGCAGATAACAGCACACTCTGTTCTTTAGAAAAAAAACCTTCATCCCATTTTCTCATTCTCTTAGAAACTCATCCTTTAAAATGAGGCTGTAATGGGAGTGACGCTGGAGATGCTTTCTGTCGCTCCGCATTGCATATCATCATCTGCCTCGCATTGTGTCTCCTCTCTTCCACCCACAAAAAAAGCAATCTGTCTACTATCGTTTTTCTCTCTCTTTTTATAATAAAACATGAAGTTTTTTCTCTCTTTCTGCCTGATATGAATCTCCCCTCCGGTCGGCCCGGTTAACTCCTGAGCGAGATCCTGATGCCTATCTGCTTTTATCTGGACGGAGCGAAGGAGCTCGATCCATCAGCAGCACATTTCACTGTTAAACCGGAGAGGATTGGGTCAGACGTTGCTCATGAATAAGAAGCTCCGTCTCTCCTTTTCAACAGCAGCGATGAAGGGAAACGGTAAAACGGATTTTATGTTCCACACTAGTGCTGAAAAATGTAGTTTCTCAGAACAAGAAGATGAAACATGAGTTCATTTTATACGGCTGGACAATGAAGACACAGGTTTTCATGTTTTTACAATAAATATATATATTTTTTATGATCTCATGTAAAATGTTAGATGTGGAAATGTAAGCAAACGGTTACAGTAGGTGCCTTTAAACACCAGAGGTGTGACGAATAAAAGACACCAAAAATGTCAAATACTATAAATATTTACCATCAAAACTGTTTAATACCGTCAGCGATGCAAGTTTGCAAAACTTTTCCAAAAAATAAAGGTTAGAATAGATTCAGACAGACGATTAACTACAAGATGGCAACAGTGAAGTCAAAGCTTCATGTGTTAAAGCTGCATTCTCTCTAGTGTCCACCAGGGGGCGACTCCTCTGGTTGTATAGAAGTCTATGAGAAAATGACTACTTCTATTGACAGGTCGACACCAGAGACGTATACGCCGTCTTTACGTCACTCCTCCTCAGTCCAGATATGGTCACTTCCTGTTTACTGGTTGCAAAAGAGCAAAGATGGCGACGGCCGAAACTCGAGGCTTCAAAACATCAACAAACCAATGAGTGTTTACGATGACTACGTCCACTTCTTATTGGACAGTCTATGCCAACTACCAGCATCCTGTTAACCAGAGCAGCGTCAACTGTTATGTAGCTTAAGCTACTTTAAGATATTTTATTGAGTTTCCTTTTAGGAGAACGCTCTGAGTGAATTTGAGTAGTATATATGTCTAGGGCTTTTATTGTGAAAGGTAAGAACAGAAGGATGTGTTAATGTTAAAAGGAGAAGTAAAGTTTGTTGTCTTGGTTTGGCCTACATATTTATTCATCTTCATAAGCATTTTTCTGGAAAAACAACAACCGCTAGTGCTCTTAAAAACGTTTAAAAAAATCAGAAAACAATAACACAAATTGTTCTTACAAACTCATTATCACCTGTTCTCGCAGTAGATGAACTTCAGGTCCATGTTGACTCTCGTGACGAACATCTGACAGTCGATGCGGACCTCGTTGATGGTCGGCGGCGGGAGAGAGTGAGCCACCACCACCATCCCCATGATCTGAATGGGCACCGAGCGGCTGTGCGTCAGAGTCATCCTGATGCGCAGACGCCCCGTGACGTGGATCACCTGACCGGGAGAAAAAACAAAACAGAGGGGGGGGGGTTTAGTGGAGGTGGCCAGATTAATATGAACAGGAAGATGAACCATATAAAATAACTATATCATCTCTCTGTACTTGTTCGTTTGTACTGACCCCATTTTAAATCTATATTCAGCCAAGAATTGTCCAAATTTGCGGACATATTTTTGCTGCACCCATTTTTACCCAGAATGCTTTGTGAGCCGACGTGTATTTGAACCTATGGTAACAAAGTATTCAAGGATGTACGTTGGTATTGTTTCTTATTGTGACTTTATTTTCTTGGATGTTCAAATGCTTCACATCTCTAAATCCTGTTCAACATTAAAGGTTATAAAAGTTAATGAACTATAATTATTGATAAAAGTGTTGAAAGTGTGTCTTTAATACAAAATACAATTACACTAAATAAACAAAACATTTTGATCAAAAAGATTTTGAAATGTAGAAACATGAACGAAATATTTCTTAAAACTCCAAAAGTTATTTAAATGATACACTGTTGATGTAGTAAGAAAGACACAATGTTTGTATTTATAATGCGTTCATGTCGTGTGCACATTTTGCTGATTTTCAGATTTAAAAAAACTCAAACTCATTGCTGTATTTCTACATTTTACTTATAAGGTTTAATATTATTATTTAGTGTTTCCTTTGAGTCTAATGTATACCTGCAAAGTCCACTTTCTGGTGGTTTGTGCAATAAAAAGAAGATTATAGGGCTCTGAAACAGACCACAACCTTTACAGTATATATTTATATTATCTCTATATATTTAAATGTAGGAAGGTGAGAACTTCACCTTTCTCGTTTATATATATATATATATATATATATATATATATATATATATATATGACATGAAGGAGAAAGGCAGACAGAGGAAACAAGAGGAGAGTGAAGGGTGT
The DNA here is from genome assembly GCF_004355925.1 of Anarrhichthys ocellatus. Classification (NCBI taxonomy): domain Eukaryota; kingdom Metazoa; phylum Chordata; class Actinopteri; order Perciformes; family Anarhichadidae; genus Anarrhichthys; species Anarrhichthys ocellatus. Next base: position 12,715,118 of record NW_022280037.1, read on the forward strand.
AATTATCCAGAGCTTTAAACTTGTTTGAAGCTTCGACGGATCTGCTAGAAATGCTAATCAGCTGCCGCACGCCGGGGAAACGTTTGCTTGTCTTTTAAACGCTGTTTCACTTTTATGTCTTTTCTTTTTTTTTACGAGGGTCAGACAAGAGAGAAAAGAGGAAAAGTTTAAATTCAGACCAGAGAAAGAAAGTTAAAAGTGTGGAGGTATAGAAGCATTTATTTCGTTTACTGTGTGAGATGAGAGTTAAGCTAACGGACAGAGATGTTGCTACGGGCTACTTTAGCTAGCAGCTCCAGGTCTTTGTGCTAAGCTAGGCTAAACACCTTGTTCTCTATTGGAGATGAAAGCGGCCTGGTGTCTATTTATTTGTAAATAGAAGTACAAAAATGAATGCGTCGTAATCTGTAGATACGTTTTACAATGGATTCATGTTTTTGTGATATTTTCACTGAGCTGTTTCGTGTTTAGAAATGTTACCGTGAAGATGTTTAGTGCCTTGCTCAAGGGCACCTCGACACCGAGTTACAGAGAAGGAAGCTTCCTCCTCCTCTGCTGCTTTAAAACTACTAACTGTAACACTATATTATGTGTGTGTGTGTGTGTGTGGCAGAGACGTGTGTGTCACTGAGTGCAAATGTGTGTAGTAATATATTCATGCGTGTGCATGAATATTTATATGCGTCTCTGCCGCCGCTGTGATTTGCATGTGATCTGAGTCTGCCAGGTGGAGCATGGTATACGACACACACACACACACACACACACACACACACACACACACTGCACAGACTGTATGAGAATTAAAAAATAAAGAAGCTTTTATTTTGCTTAAACAACAAAATAAAAGCACTTCCTGACATGGTTTCTTTTTTTCAGTTGTTTCAGTGAAAACCGTCTCTTAGAATATTTCACTGTTAAATTATTGAATCAATCTGGTGATTAAGTCAAACAATCAATCGAAGAATTAATCAATAAAGTTACAGCAGCTTGAAGACTTTCTGTCGTCGTCCGCTGTCATCTTTGAAGAAAATCAAGAGTATTAGTCTGTGATAAACCATCAGAGACCACACGCACACACACGCGCACACACACACACACACACACACGCACGCACACACACGCACACACACACACACACACACACATGCACACACACTTTGATACATGCACAAAAAACAAGCATTCCTTCACACGGACAAGATCAACCAATTTCTATTTCCTTTATGATCTGTTCCTGATTTATTTTGCTGATGTTACTCACGTCCATGTTTTCCTGTTGGAACAATACATTAGGCATAAACAAGTATAAATTATTATTATTATTTCTACAACACTGATTCCATCAAACTTCTTGCTTGAATTAATTAATACAATTATTATTATTATTATTATTATTAATAAACTATTATTTTCCATCTTTTCTATTTTCTTAATTTGTAAATTAAAGGATTTCTGAATATCTAGAAAAGTGCTTTATAATATAATTTATTATTAATGTTAAGAAGCTTGAGCTGTATTTGTAAATTCATTTAAAAAATATTTTATGATGAGACGAGGTGTTTATTACTAAACAGTAATTATTGTACTTATTTTTATGAATTATACCAAAAAGACTTAAAATAATAATATAATAATGTAATATATTTAAAAAATAATAATAAAAGAAAAATCCAGAACTACGAAACGCTTGAACCCAAATCATTAAAACTAACTCAAATAAAGGACTTTAAACACCACTCACCGTCACACGCACACACGCACGCACGCACGCACGCACGCATGCACACACACGCACACACACACACACACACACACACACACACACACACAGAG
>NW_022280037.1:12717053-12722146 GCF_004355925.1 Anarrhichthys ocellatus
CACACACACACACACCTACACACACACAAACACACACACACACACACACAAACACAGAGATGCGTTGGTCAGATCACATAATCCCGTCTTCCCAGAGTGTGACGGAAGTCTCAGCAAGCTTAGCTGACTCTTCTGGTCTATAGTCTCTGGTCTCTATAGTCTCTGGTCTCTCTAGTCTCTGTCCTCTGGTCTCTATAGTCTCTGGTCTATTGTCTCTGTCCTCTGGTCTCTATAGTCTCTCTAGTATCTAGTCTCTATAGTCTCTAGTCTCTGTCCTCTGGTCTCTATAGTCTCTCTAGTCTCCAGTCTCTGTCCTCTGGTCTCTAGTCTCTGTCCTCCGGTCTCTATAGTCTCTGGTCTCTATAGTCTCTTGTCTCTATAGTCTCTGTCCTCTGGTCTCTATAGTCTCTCTAGTATCTAGTCTCTATAGTCTCTAGTCTCTGTCCTCTGGTCTCTGTCCTCTGGTCTCTATAGTCTCTTGTCTCTATAGTCTCTGTCCTCTGGTCTCTAGTCTCTGTCCTCTGGTCTCTATAGTCTCTCTAGTATCTAGTCTCTATAGTCTCTAGTCTCTGGTCTCTATAGTCTCTAGTCTCTGTCCTCTGGTCTCTATAGTCTCTCTAGTATCTAGTCTCTATATTCTCTAGCCTCTAGTCTCTGTCCTCTGGTCTCTATAGTCTCTAGTCTCTATAGTCTCTAGTCTCTGGTCTCTATAGTCTCTCTAGTCTCTGGTCCATTTCCAGCTGAATCAGGTGCAGTTTGTGTCTGTGTGAGCCTCAAACTACTGGACTGAGATCTTGTGTGTATTTGATGATTTCAGAGCCTAAACTGAATCCATCTTCTAAATGATCTGCGTGACTCACTCATGTATTAATGCATCTGTTAACCACGTTAACATGTGTGTGAATAGACTGGTTTATCTTTGGTGTCACCAGAGATGATATGAATATGAATATGTATATAAATAAACACAGAGTTAGATTTTTTTTCTCCTGCGTGGGTTCATTCAGCTCTGATGTTTTCGGCGCGACAGGAAGTGAGACGAGATGATGTCACCTTGTATCCCGAGGACTTGATGTGAACGCCTCTCTTCGTGAGCGTCGACTTCATCCTGACGAAGAACGATCGCTCCAGCAGGTTATCGGCAGCCAGGAGGCTGGGACTGCTGGACTCCACTGAGGAGACAAGACAAACATCAACTTATTTATTATTATGGAAAAATGGAAAATAACGAATAAAGACGCCGCCGTCGGAGTTTCAGCACACTTCCTATAAAACACATAGACAGTAAATAAAGAGAGCGGAACGATTTTAATCGGTGTTAAACAAATAAATACATTCTCTCTGTCAGCAGGAGCCCGTCGGCCAATCACAGCCGCTGTCAAGCTGTCAATCATCTCAAAAGCGGCTCGCGGCAAATCAAAACTGTCAAAAACACGTCAGGAGCCGAGACGAGAACGAGACAAATTAATCTGGAATATCCCACTTGTTTGAAAAAGCTGTACTCTTCTTGAGGTCGTGACTGTCAAAATAAAAGTCCTTTTCATATTTGTGACTGTTGTGACGGTCTTTCAACCTTCAGAGGCACAAAAGACGCATCGTCCAATCAGGAGGCGGCAGCGGTTCCTGTGAAGGTGAGACGCTCCGTTTGCCAGCCAGAAATCAGCTGCATATTCATAACGTCTGCATCCATCAGAGGGAGTGATGGGAGGACAGACAGCTGGGGAACGTCTCGTCCCGCGCGCGCACACACACACACACACACACACACACACACACACACACACACACACACACACACACAGGATGCATCCGTCACTGGGCAGCTATCCAGGTTGTGTTACTATACTTGTGAGGACCCTCCTTGACTTAATGCACTCCCCAACCCTCAATGACAATTTTATCTACAACTTTTGTCTCATTTTTTTGTGTTTTTTTTTTCTATCTGTAATCATCAGTGCTGCAGTGGTTTGTGTATTTTGTGCTGAATCATCATAAATACAGGATTCTTGTGCATGCAGAACAACCCTCTGAACCCCAAAACTAGCCGTCGGGATTGAAGAGCCAAAACTACACCGTTCATCACACCCAGAAGATGGAGTATCATCTTTCCGACCGTCCTTAAACACATCATGTGCAACGAAGGTTTACATCAGAAAAAGCCAAAAAGAAGCCTAAAATTGTGATATCTCATTATAAATATTACATTCTACATGTCTCATTTAAAAATCCTCCTCAGCGCAACTATGAAGCCACGATTGATTCATCTGAGACCAATAGTCATGTGACAACAAGTCAGTAACACTTTGACTGAACTGCTGCTGAACACAGAGATTCCAGAGTCCGATTTCTTTTTTCTTTTTATGATTGACGTCATTCTAACTGTGTTATTCTGCACTAAAGTCATGTTGTAGTTCTCTCTACTTCTAGTCATGATGGTTGTGTTTCATAGAGGAGCAGGACTTTATATTACAGTGAGAATCAAGACCACAGAGACTCAAATGTGACAGGAGCCAAAAAATGCCGCAAAAACAGCTGTGAGTTCAGAGGGAAACACGGTACATTGATTGATGCATGTACTGCGGAGCCAAGGCCCAAAAGCACAAATTCTACACAGAAACTTTTAGCCCTAAACCTTCAGCAACATTGAGTACAACAAGCTGATTGGCTGACAGTCAGTCACACTTTGACGGGCGCAAATTAAACATCGGAGCTTTGAAAACTCCGTCTGCAGAGTCGTGTAGAAGACGAGGACGACGTGTCGGAGCTCCACCGCTGTGAGATGTGAAAGGAAACACAACCAACATGCCAACAGACATTTGAAGGCTTCAACTAGATGTGCTGTTCTGTATTTAGTGTTTTCAGTTTCAGACCATCTTCTCTTCACTTTTGTAGCCTGTTGATTTTTGGCAAAGTGTTAATCTTTCAGAGTAAAACAGTGAAATGTTCCTTATTTTCATAATGAAAATAGTTTATTAAAGTTCTGTCTGTTTGCACTAATGTCTGTTCATTTAAATGAAAACAAACGGATCAATATGCGGGTTTTTTTTCCTGCTGTATTAACCTCATAACAGAATATCAACAGAACAGCTGATCATAAAGAAGTCAGAGCCGGGTTGAACTGAGTGTTGCTATTCTGAACATAAATGCAAAATATTCTCTGACAATGAATTTTATTTGTTTTCCTACAAAATATCCACTCAGAGAAACTAAAGCAGGATTGTTATGGTTCATGTTGAGGAAACGTAAAGAACGTTGAGGTTGAGGTTCGGGAACGATGGTTTTTACTTGATATTAAAAAAAGGAGCTGTTTACTTCGTTAACATTTAATCGACCTCCATCTTTAACCAAAGTCCTCGTGTTGCTCAGGAAGTCCTGCACTTCCTGTTGCGTGAGGTTGAGGTTTGGTTCAGTTTAGAAACAAACGACCACTTTATAAAGTTCAGGGAAGCCTCGCCGTCAGGAAACAGGAAATGAACAGCGCCCTTCAGAGTAAAAGCCTGACGACGTCACCTGACTTCCTCCTTTTAAACCCCAACAGACAGATTCATAATCTCTGAAAGAAAAAAATCACGCTGTTGTTTGTCTCCCCAAAAACATTTTTTTCGTAAAAGTATTTAGTAGAATATAATATATAAAAGTAACTTATTGGAGACGAGGTTAATAAATGTCACACTTTTGTTTCAGACAGACAGGAATCATAATCCATAATCTGTTCAAAGCAAACATTCAGTTATTTTAGGCGTTTAAAAAAAAGACAACATGGGACACCTTCACTCAGTTCGTTTCAGCGTTCTTTTCTTTTAATATGTTTTTGTGTATTTGTGAGTACCGGTGTGTGTTTTTGTGTTGTGAACACTGTGAGGCTGGTTGTTTTACCTCCTATACAACACACACACACACACGCACACACACACACACACACACACACACACACACACACACACACACACACACACAGAGTCAGGTCTCTGGTGGACGCGGCGGTTTGATCAGCGCTGATACGTGTTGACAACGTCTAATCTGAAAAAATTGAAAGAAATGAATTAATATGCAAATTCATCCCTTTATAATATAAATGTCCTTGAAGAGAGTGAGACAAGGGGCCAGGGAGGGAGGGAGGGATGGGGAAAAGGGGGAAGAGAGAGGAAGACAAAAATAGGGAGAGAGAGAGACTAAAGTATGGAGGGAGAGGAAGACAAACATAAATGAGACATAATAAACAATAACTAATGTGAGAACAGGAGAAAGAAAGAGATGGACGTTTTGAAACAAAAGAAAAAGTGGAGTGATAAAAAGAGGAAAAGATGGAGGGGTGAGGGAGAACGGGAAGGAAGCAAGAAGAAGGAAGTAAAAGATGAAGATGGAGAGGAAGAAAGAGAGAGAGAAGAAACAAATGAGAGGTGAGAGTATAAAACAGAGTGTGTGTGAGGGGGAGAGAAGAGATACACAGGGAGGAGTGAACAAGGGAGGAGAGAAGGATGATACAAAAGCAAAAGCGCAAGAAAGAAGAAATAGAAAAGTATAAAACAAGGAGAGAGAGTAGAGGAAGGAAACGAGAGGGAGGAGGAGGTGAGGAGAGAGAGAAGGAGGAGAGAAGAAAGACACAGGAGGGAGATGGAAAATGTAAAGAGGACAAGAAGGAAAGAGATGGGGGAGCCAAAAAGGAATAGAGTGATTGAAGGAAACGAGAGGGAGGAGGGTGAGTGGAACAGGGCGAGGGAAGGAAAGAGGAAACTAGGCCTCTCAGGAGGAGGTGCAGCTCCAGCTCTCTCTCCTCCCTCAGTCGGTCCGTTCTCTCTCAGTCCTCCAGGAAATCAGCCTCCGATCTGACGGAGGAATAATGATGATGGAGGGAGAGAGAGAGGGAGGAGAGAGGGAGAGAGAGAGGGAGAGAGGGAGAGGGAGAGAGAGAGGGAGGGAGAGAGAGAGAGAGAGAGAGGGAGGGAGAGCGGGAGGGAGAGAGGACGGACGATCGACAGGGGAGCAGGACTCCCCTCTCTCTCTCTCTCTGTCTCTCTCTTTGTTATTCACTTTGAATTAATAGGATTAGTTTCCCCACAGAATCACACACACACACACACACACACACACAC
>NW_022280037.1:12722156-12729015 GCF_004355925.1 Anarrhichthys ocellatus
CACACACACACACACACACACACACACACACACACACACACACACACTTCCACATCAACGCCTCCTTGCTGTATGCTCACTATATGTGTGTGTGTGTGTTCTTGTAGAATTAAACAATTTCTGCATGAATGACATGAAGGGAGGAGAGACACTGGAGGAGGAAGAGGAGAAGAAGAAAGAAAGGAATGCAAGAAGAAGAAGTAGAAGAAGAAGCAGAAGGAGAGAGGAATGCAAGAAAAAGTAGTAGAAGAAGAAGAAGTAGAAGAAGAAGAGGAGAGGGAATGAAAAGGTGATGAACAGAAGAAGAAGAGGAGGAGGAGGAGGAGCATGTTCTCAGAGGTGTTTTCTCATTCTGCTCGTTGTCCGTGCGTTGCCGTAGCGTTGCCGTGGCGTCTTCGGGGACGGCGCTCCTACAAGACGAAGATTAGGGCTACAAAGGCAGCAGGTGGCTGCCGGCTCTGACTCTGGGACCTAATTATCTACGGAAACTCTCCCCACGTCTGAAGGACAAATGATTAATTAAAAAGAACAACTCACCTACGCCTGTGATCTTTGGACAATACCCAGAGTGCCGAGGGTTTCTTAACACACGTGTGTGTGTGTGTGTGTGTGTAAGTCTCGGTGGGACGGTGTATCATTGTCAGACAGTCTAACAGTTGGTTGGTTCAGAGAGCGCGTTGCGTCCGACTGATAACGAGCTAACGAGACGAAACCGGCTAAACAGACAAGGTCACCGCAACCTCCGCCAGCCGTCGACACGACGACGAGACAAAGTGAGGAAGACACGAACATAATTGGTTTAACGAGCGAGGACATAATACATGCAGATAAGACGGACACATGTTGCACATTAAGTGGCTGAAAGTAAACAGAAGTGGAGAAAACCTCAGGTTCAAAGCTTCATGTGTTAAAGCTGCATTCTCTCTACTGGCCACCAGGGGGCGACTCCCCTGGTTGTATAGAAGTCTATGAGAGAATGACTCTACTTCTCTCTTGATTTATTACCTCAGTAAACATTGTAAACATGAGTTTATGATCTCAATCTCTAGTTTCAAGCCTTCTTCAATACAGCATGATGTTCATCTAGTAACTTATGGTCCATTTAGAGTCAAACAGACCATAAAGCAGCTGGTCAACTGGAAACATCGAGATTCAACGTATCCGTGTTTTGCAGAAAAGTTCGATGCCAACGTTCTACTGTTCTGTATATATCTCACATATCTCAGCTCAGGAAGCAGAATATCTAACTTAAGGCAAAAGACAGAGCCGATTTAGTGACACTATAATTAAACGTTAGTGTATTTCCTCAGGAAGATAAAACATGCTACCTCGCTGCTGAGATAAACACATTTAGATTCCTCTTCCTTCTATTCACACAGTAAACTCCTTCACTGAGCTGTGTTTCATGTTGCCCTGTCTGTCCTGTTGCTGATATGCGCTCAGCAATGTTGCCAACAACTTTTCATTAAACTCAACTCAAGCGAGGTGAAGCTGTGATTGGCCGAGACGCTTTCGACATCCAGAGAAACTTCTCCTGCAGACGTCATTCCTCCTTAAAGGTGTAATAATTCTACAGGCTAGCTGTTTCCCTTTGCTTCCAGTCTTTATGCTAAGCTAAGCTAACCACAGCTCTGTACTTAGAAATATTAGACTCTCCATTCCTTCAACACTAAAAACAAGCCACCTTTTCTCCCTCTCTTTCTCTCTCTCTCCATCACTTCCTCCCTCGCCTCCTCTTCTTACCCACAATGCAACAGCAGGAGCCGAGGGACTTTAGAGAGGTGGTGGGAAAGAGGCAATCATGACAAATGTGCCGTCGCTCGCTCGCACACACACACACACACACACACACACGCACATATAAGAGCAGAGGTAACCTAAACATAGTATATAAACACACACACACACACACACACACTGCGGGCGTGTGAGGCGCATTCATCACAGATGGAGAGTATTGTCAGTGAAAGTTTAATTGTGTAAACACTCTGTAACTGTCCTGTCATATTCCTGCCTCTTCGGCTCACTATCGCCTCCTCAGCTGTAATTGAATTGCTACCGTCAGTGGGGGGAGGAAGGGGGGAGGAGGGGGGAGGAGGCGAGACTTGCCTTATGAATAGAATGTGTTTCCTATCAGGCAGGATTTGACAAATTGTGTCAGGAAGAAAAGCCAAAGTGATAATTTTTCGGTTTGCTGAAGAGGAGGGGATACAGGTAGGGGGAGTGAAAAAGAAGACTAAAAGATGGAAGAAGGGGAGGAAGAAAGGGGGGAGGGAAGGTAGAGAGAGGGAGGAGGATGAAATAGAAAAGAAGGAGATGAAGATGAGGATGATGAAGATGAAAAGCAGTGGGAAATAGAATAGAGGGAATAGAGTTTGAGGAGGAGAAAGATGGAGAGGAAGAAGGAAGACGAGGAGTAAAGAAAAACCAAGACGTGGATGAAGAGGACGAAGGAGAGTGGAGAGGATAAAAATTAGGAGGAGGAGAAAGTGTAAAGGTAATGTAGGAGAGGAGGACTGAAGGTGGAGGAGGAGGAAGAGGAGAAGGAGTCTTTATGTGGCGGACTTTGACAAAATCAAACATCTGATTAAAGTAACATTTAGAGAAATAGAAGCGTTTTGGTTCAGACGGGTTTCCTTTAGTTTGAGTGAAGGTAGATTTCCTCAAAGCTTTTTCCCACAATGTAAAAGCCTGGGAACCAAAGGTAAAGAAAGGTAAAACCGCACCTCCTCCTCTCTTCCCTTCCTCCCCTCATCCATCACCATCCTCCTCTCTCTCTGTGATAAAAAAAGACTTCTATTTTGACAGTCTTATCAGGACAATGAGCTCAAATCAAACAGCGCTCTAATAGTCTGGAGACGCCTTGATCCCGGCTTTGTCTTTCTTTCTCTCCTCTCGTCTCCTGTCTTTCCTCCACAGAGACTCCTCCCCCTCCTCCCTCCTCCTCCCCCTCCTCGGTGATCTCCCTGTGACAGGACTCTTAAGGCTTCTCTAAGCTGTCTTTAGCCTCTCCTCTTCGTCTTTTGGGAATGGATCTGGAGGGGAAAGAGGAAGAGAATGAAAGTGGAAAGTGATGGAGACAGACGGGGAGCCGATGGTGAGGAAGGAAGGGGAGGGAGGGAGGAAGACAGAATAGGGAGGACGGAGAAAAGTGTGTGGACATGTGGATTTAGATGAGTTTTAAAGTGAAATTAGTGTTAATTGTTGTGTTGGATGAATGTATTTCAGTGTAATCTCCATATGTGACCACATCAAACATGGATCAGGTTCTACAGGATGTCACCATCATAGTTACTGACAAAAACAAAAAAAAATAAATCAGGCGTCCACAGAGTGAAGTGATGATGAGGAGAGAGAGGAAGGAGGAAGGAGAGCGTGAAGAGGAGAGTAAATGAAAGAACAATTTGTTTTCTGATAAGGACGACGAGACTGACAGCTCGTCTTTGTTTTGAAGGAGGTCAGAGGTCACAACGACGACGACGACGACACACACACACACACACACACACACACACACACACAGTGGAGAGATAATAAGTAATTGTCTGTATCTGCAACCTGCATAATTACTTCCAGAGAGAGAGAGAGAGAGAGACGTGATCGACGGAGAGAGTAAAAAAAGAGAGGGAGGTGTAGAAATAGAAAAACAGAGAACACAAGAACAAAAGTTAAGAGAATAGAGAGAGGAAGAGGGGAGAGAGAGGTAATGAGGACGGAAAGGGAGGAGGAGGGAGAGAAAGACGAGAGGTGAGGAGGACAGAGAGGGAGGAAGAGGGAGAGAGGTAATGAGGACAGAAAGGGAGGAGGAGGGAGAGAGAGAGGAGAGAGAGGAGGAAATGAGAGAGGAGATGGGAGAGGTGAGGAGGACAAAGACAGAGGAGGAAGAAGGAGTAAGAGAGGAGAGGGAGTGAGTGGGAGGAGGACAGAAAGGGAGGGGGAGGTAATGAGGCGTCAGGTAGAATAAACAAGAAAACAAAAACAAACATAAACAAACAGCACAAATGTCAGATTTCCACAGAGAGGCCGGTTACCTAAACGCAGCGTCCAGCTGCTCCTCATGTGGCATTTACACTGAACACACCACAGAGCTCCCTGTCCCACTGCTCTGACCTGTCTCACTGCTCTGACCTGTCCCACTGCTCTGACCTGTCTCACTGCTCTGACCTGTCCCACTGCTCTGACCTGTCTCACTGCTATAAACTGTCCCACTGCTCTGACCTGTCTCACTGCTATAAACTGTCTCACTGCTCTGACCTGTCTCACTGCTATAAACTGTCCCACTGCTCTGACATCATTTGAGTCTGACTCAAGTCCAAGTCATGCGACTTGAGTCAAAGCCTGTGGTATGAACGAGGAAGCTACAAAAATGGCGGACACAATGCTGAATGGAGGTTAATTTACGGAGGCGGTGAAACGCCAACGGACAAAGCTAGTGATCGTCTCACAACGGCTGGTGATCACCGTAACCCTAACCACGGTCAGGAGGCGGGGCTTACATGTTTACAATCCTACTCATACTGACAGAAACTTTTGGGGAAACATCTACACTATTCACTTTTAGATGAAACAGACTTTTGGATGTTTGAATGCAGGAGAAGTTAGTGGTTCAGTGACAAGAAGCATCTTCGGCTCAAATGAATTTTGATTCAATTCTAATTTTTAAACAAAATTGCTGCAGTTGGCTTTCAAACAACAATCGGTGTGTCACTGCTCATCGACTCTCTCTCTCTGTCACATTTAATTCTCAGAACTCGCTCGTCTCTTTCCTTCCTTTGTGTCTCCTCGTCCTTCTGTCTTTATTTTCCTCTCTTTTTAATTTCTCCCTCTCCTCGTTCCTCCGTTCATATTTTGGCCACACGACAGCGACAGATAAGAGAGAGAGAAGAAGAAGAAGATGAGGAGGATGAAGAGGAAGAAACAGAGAGGATAACAGAGTGAGGAGAGAGCGTAATTGAATTCAGAGAGAGAGAGAGAGAGAGAAAGAGAGAGAGAGAGAGACAGAGAGAGAGAGAGAGAGAGAGAGAGAGGACAGATGGACGGAGTGAACAGATTAGCATCCGTAATCAGAAGGAGGCGTGAGGAGGAATAGAAGCGGCGGCCGTGTTCATCGAGCTGCTAACTGCTTTTTACAAAACTGTGGAGATTCTTCTGATGAACACAAACTACGACTTATTGTCTCTGATCAGATGAAACAGATGGACGCCTGCTGTTTTACACGGTGGAGACAGATTGAAGAAGATTCTACTGACACTTCTGATCAGATGCAAAAATACAGACAGATCTGCTGCAGGAGTGAAGCCAAAGCTTCATGTATTAAAGCTGCATTCTCTCTAATGTCCACCAGGGGGCGACTCCTCTGGTTGTATAGAAGTCTATGAGAAAATGACTCTACTTCTCTCTTGATTTATTACCTCAGTAAACATTGTAAACATGAGTTTATGGTCTCAATCTCTAGTTTCAAGTCTTCTTCAGTACAGCATGATGTTCATTTAGTACATTATGGTCCATTTAGAGCCAAACAGTGTCTGAACTTTAGAATAACGGATTAAAGAAATGAACCGATGAAATGATGAGACAGAATATTCATAGCTGTAACATAACGAGGAATTTTCTAATCAACTGGAGCTTGTCTCATTTATCATCAGGGCACATTAGTATTTCAATGATTATTGATAATTGATCACAAGGATAAAAAAACTAAAACAAACTTTCCTCACAAAAGAACTGATTCATTAAAAAAATCCTCATGTGGAGTTACGAGGTTTTCACATGACAGCAGTGATGAGGGACGAGGCAGACGGCTGTGTGTGTGTGTGTGTGTGTGAGAGTGTGTGTGTGTGTGAGAGAGTGTGTGTGTGTGAGAGTGTGTGTGTGAGTGAGAGTGCGTGTGTGAGAGAGTGTGTGTGAGTGTGTGTGTGTGAGATTGTGTGAGAGAGAGTGTGTGTGTGAGAGTGTGAGTGAGTGTGTGTGTGTGTGTGAGAGTATGTGTGTGTGAGTGAAGAAGAGACCCCAGACAGAGCACTGGCATTTGACCTCCCCCTGCTGTGCTGTCTGGTCAGCCCTGAGGACATTCTCTCTCTCTCTCTCTCTCTCTCTCTCTCTCTCTCTCTCTCTCTCTCTCTCTCTCTCTCTCTCTCTCTCCGTCCATCGTCTTCATGTGAAACTCTACTTTATTAAACTTCTGTTCTTTTCTTTACCAGCCGTGACGGTGATGTTGTTCTCCACTTTGTACATCTGCTGCAGCAGGAAACACCACAGAGGAGGTTTGAGGTTTTTATATTTCTGTCAACCTACGAAAAAGCTGCTCTTCATTTTCTGTGAGTTTTTCTACTAAAGTCCGTTGCATGGATACAGTTTGGATTAACTTTGTTTATTATTCGTTATGTGACAAATAAGTCAACAAGTGAGCTTCATGGTTTTTATACGTGGAACTCATTTATATTAATCTATGAACTGCTGGGTAGTTCTATATTAATCTATAATAATTTAGTTGATTATAAATTGCATCATGAATCTGAATGTACAACTTAAGTTTATATATATCATAGTATAACTAAAGTCTTCTAAACGTAAGTGGAGTAGAAGTATTAATTAATTCAAGTCAAAATGCTCCCTAAGTAAAGTACTTGATGTACCTTGTTACACTGCTAATCTCTTTAATATCATTTTGTTTCTTTCCTTGTTCCCTATCATTTATACCTCCTTATGATGTTTCCTTCCTCTTCCTTCCTTCTCTCCTTTCCTTCTTTTTTAAAAATGAAATCGACTTCCTGTCTATTCCCCTCTGTCTCCTCCCTCTCCATCTTCTCTCAACACACACACACACACACACACACACACACACACACACACACACACA
>NW_022280037.1:12729025-12745699 GCF_004355925.1 Anarrhichthys ocellatus
CACACACACACACACACACACACACACACACACACACACACACACACTCCCCGCATGTCCACAAATTAAAAGTTGAGCCTTGGACCTTGAGAAGTTCCCGTGTTATCGCTGCTGTGACAGACAGATAGCGGAGAGGAGAGGAGCGCTTTATTTGTCGTCCGGAGCCGCCCTGTTATCTGAACAGCTCCGGCTCCCATTGTAAACAGCCCCCCGTCCTCGTTAAGGAGCCTAATTAGAAAACTCTAATAATAATGGCCCCGTGATTGGCTATTGTGTACTCCAAAGATTCCATTTAGAGACGGCGGCGGTTTAATAAAACTTAACCAAACGGATAATTTTGTTTTAGTAATAATCCTCCGCGTCTAGAAAAGGTTCTTTGTTTGCCTCAAGTGGTTTTATTGCTTTTCTTTAAAACACACTCATGACACTGATTTAATTAATTTGAGCACTTTCACTAAATCCATTGTGGCTAATTCTCCCAGTGAGTGTGGAGTTTAGAGGGTCTGCTGCTGTGGAAGACGTTCAGCAGGTCTCACAAAAACACTTTGTGTTCCAGCTCGAGGAAAAACGCTGCAGATGTGGACCAGCTGCCCTCGTGTTACTGAAGGAGTTACGTCATGTTACTGGTCACATGTTACTGCTCACGTGTTACTGCTCACATGCTACTGGTCACGTGTTACTGAAGGAGTTACGTCATGTTACTGGTCACGCGTTACCGGTCACGCGTTACCGGTCACGCGTTACCGCTCACGCGTTACCGGTCACGCGTTACCGCTCACGCGTTACCGGTCACGTGTTACTGCTCACGCGTTACTAAACACTCGTTGCGCTTTTTGCTGTGTCGAAACTGCATTCTCAATTACGCTTTGTTTTTAGGAACAAAACGACTCGGTTAGATTTGGTAAAAGATCATGTTTGGGGTTAAAACAAAGGTTTTACTTTTATTTTCACTCGGGACACGGACATCGGTCTCCTGGGTGAAAGTCCCATCCACCTCATCCTCCTCCTTACGCAGACTTATAAGGACTGATTGAGATATTCGATATTGACGATGCATTTTCATGATATGGGGACGTAACTTCTATGAGACCAAGCTGTTCACAAACCAGAGCAACGTATCTTCTTTCGAGGGTTCGTAGGATATCTTATGGAAAAGTTACTCCTCGTTTTTCGTGCTTTTTCCTGATAAAGTCCAGCAAAAAAAGTGTGTTTCTGCTCGTTACATGCACACCGTCTTTTCAAAATAAACTTCCGTCTTCAAAGGAAACAACTCAGTTAGGTTCAGACAACAAAACTCAGACGGGACGCAACAGGCGCAGATGCTTCAAAAACGCCTCTTTGGCAAAGCGAGTCGGGCAAAGCAGCTGATGAGCCGGTGGAGCGGCTTCAAATAACGGCAGAAGTACCGAAGTTAGGTGCCGAATAAATAAACGTTGACCTCTCGTTTTACAAGAGGAACAAACATCCTGTCTGAAAAATCGCTGTCTGTTGTTGTTTAACTCTTTTTATACCCTGAGAAGAAGAAGGTCATTGTCGTTGTTGTGCATAAAACATAAAGACTTCAAACTTGAACTTAGATCAGAAAGTCTCATGCACCATTTTGGAAAGAAATGACTAAATTAATATTTAGGTTTTTAGTTCGGAGGACTAGAAACTTCAGACTGGACTCAAACATATATTTATAATTGATGCAAACAGAATGATTTGATGACGGACGATCAAAGAAAGAGGTGAAAGAAGAGTGGAGGGTGAGATTAGTGTGTGTGTGTGTGTGTGTGTGTGTGAGTGTGCATCCCGCCTGATTTGACCTTTGCCTCGTGTCCTGGAGTCCAAGTGACATTTTAAAATGCAAATACAAACACGCTTCACCACCAAACATACACACACACACACACACACACACACACACACACACACACACACCCTCAGAGAGCTTGTCCTTGGGCCGTCGCCGCTCTAAATGACATTAAACGTAGGTGACTGTAAACTTGTGTAATTATGATAAATGTGAGCGATTATGAGGAATTATTCCCCTCCATTGTGCTAATCGTGTAATTAGCAACAATAATCAAAGACTTATGATGTTGAAATAAGGCGATGCCGCGGACAATTAGACTGCAAGGAGCTAATAACGGAGAGCTTATGGTGTTCTCCTGGAGGTCAGAATTACTGTTATACTTCCACAAGGACTTTTGAAATTCGGGTGTTTTTCTCACTAATTTTTCTCTCTGATGAGAGAAAATTGAAATAAATACTCAATTAAATGCGAGTGGGAACGAAATGAAGCGTCAGCTGCAGGTTCTGTTTGGTTATTTAAGTCTGAACTGAAGTTTTAACCTGAGAGAAGTGAAGTTATGGATTCAGTTATTACACCAGGAGGTTGTGTTTTTTTGTCAATTCTCAGCACAGGATGCTGCTGTAAATGTTTTCAAACTAAAGTGCATCAAAGCATGAAGGTACAACACATCATACGAGTTCAGACGATCCGGGACTAAAGACATGAAGGATGAAAAACTCTCTTCTGTCTGAGGTGTCATCATCATTTGGTCATGCAGTTTTGAGGAAGGAAGGCTTTTTTGAAATGTCGCCTCTCGGTGTTCAAAAGTCACTTTGACATCAGAGATT
Source organism: Anarrhichthys ocellatus (assembly GCF_004355925.1). Taxonomy (NCBI): domain Eukaryota; kingdom Metazoa; phylum Chordata; class Actinopteri; order Perciformes; family Anarhichadidae; genus Anarrhichthys; species Anarrhichthys ocellatus. The sequence goes on from NW_022280037.1 coordinate 12,731,651, forward strand.
TTACACTCTTTTAAATAAAAAAAGGAACAAATTATCTTCATGATGCATTCAAGAAGCCTCTGTCATTCAAAAACTTACGGGAGAAACACGACGTGGATGAAAAGCCTAACCAAGTATTTCACCATCTTTGTTTCCTGTGAAGGCAGAAGTTTATTTTGAAAAGACTAATAATGTAACGAGCAGAAATTGAAACGTGTTGCTGGACTTTAGTAGGAAAACAAATGAAAGTAACTTTCCGTTTGATATCACAGGAACCGTTGTGTGAGGATACGCTGCGTTATGATATCAGGTCATGTTTATGAAATCCTTTGTTTACTTTGTTCAATGTGTTAATAAGTCATTTCTAGAAAGGTGTATTTACCATGCATGCAAAACCTGAATAATATCTACATATCACACATCTTACACTTGGAAGGGAATAAGCTGCTCACATGACCCGTGTCAAATTCTAACTCTTGTCATATCTGGAATAAAGTGGAATATTAGTGTTGGATTAGATTAGCAATGCATCGATGTGAAAACTGTTGCACGTCTGGTTCAAACTGAAATTCTGATGCAAAACATGAGACACAGTTGTAAACATGTTGAAAATTAAGTTTTCTTTTGGTGCAGCTGGTCAGAAACGGAGGAGCGATGATATATATATATATATATATATATATATAATGTATTGAAGATGACAATTCACTAAGACTAGATTTTGACTAAACTGGTGCCTCTGCCTCGCCCTCAGTCTTAATTACTTCTGTAAGCTGAACACACATTTGTAACCGGATCATTTCTGACAGTCTTGGGTTGAAAGAAGCAAAAGAAAACAAGGATTTAAATTGTTGTTCATGAATATCTAATTAGACTTTGTTTGTTTGCAAATTATCTAAGATGCAAACGTAATTGATTTGTTGATGACTAAAACCTTGGAGAACCTTTAGTATGATGGTTTTAAATGGACTGAAATTTGTTGAAAGAACGTAAACTTTTAGCCGCCATGTTGCAAAAAAAAAAATCAGTTTTCAAAAGCCAAACACCGAAAGTACCTGAAGCTGCTTTCAGGTTAGAAACTCTCTTCGTCAGATCATCGGTATCAGGTCAAAAGTACAATTATCTTCAGCTCCTTCACGATAACAATCACAAGTCACCCTCAGTGAGGAGGTGAAAGGTCAAAGTCAACAGTCAGCAGACATCAGAATCTGAATGTCCTGATGGCGTGTAATGAAGACGCCACAGTGAGAGGAAGTAAGAGCTGCAGGGAGCGTCCTCCTCCCTCTGAATTACACTCACGAATAATCATTTCCAACCACTCACCCTTCAGAGGCGTCAGAGCCTCTCCGCCTCAGTTTGACTGATATTAGTCAAATTGCGTCATGTGCCTTTAAAGATGACTCTCCTTAAGTGCAAGAGGGTGTTGAAAGCAGCGCGGAGCTTCAAAGCAAGATCTCTCTCCGCCAAGGTCATCTCATATTTTAACTCCAATTTCAATACTTTATGAGCGTGACTGTAATTAAAAGGATGGGGGTCAGCTGTCTGATATATTATGACAGAGCAGCCAGCAAGGTAAGCCCAGTTATTAACTTCAAAAAAAGAGAAGAAAAGAAATTCAGACTGAAAATGGAGCAACTTTGTGCTCGTTTTAAGCTGCATGTATCCATGATGGGGTTTCGTACAGGAGAGTAAATTGTAGGGAGATTATTGATCATCCATCAACAGATGCAACCCGTCTGTCAAGCTTTGGCTTGAATTAGGATGCATGAGGAACGAGCAACAAAGAGAGTCAAAACACTCCAGAGGATGGTGTCTTTTTTTAATTGGGTTTCCAAAAACCAAAACAGTCATCACTGAGCGTAATCCCCGGCTCTATAGAATCCTCAAACACTCGGTGAACAGGCTTCTTGCCTTAAAGAGATGTTCGGCTTTTTGAGACTGTCAGAAATCACACAATCAAACCCAGCAGCCCAGTATCACGGCAGGTCGTCAAATAGTCACCAAATGCAGTTCATTGGTTTCTTGTACATGGAAAGTCAACATTTTTGTATTTTTTATATTTTTGTGTGTCGCACAGGGCGGAAATAATGACAGTGGAAAGTCAAATAGGAGCCTTTTTGGTAGAGGATACAAGAATTAAATGCATCCAAATACCCAAAAAAGATGACGATTGGTGGGCTGGAGGGTCCAACAAACAGGACTTTAGACCAGGAGGCCGGTGTCCTACACCACGTTGAGGTTTTATGGTAGTGGTGTTGTTGTCTAAACCTAACCGTACGTAGTTATTTGAAGCCAAAACATGATGTTTTACCTGAACCTAACTTAACGGATTTGTTGCTTGTTTTTAACATAATGTCTTTACGAGCGACACAAAAAATACGGATAATTCATGTTCCTGGTCACAAAACCAATAGATTGTATTTTTTTTTTACTATTGCACAAACTGCCGTGATGAACTGTGTTGAACCCAAATGACTTCATGTCCTCCAGATAAAGTAACCACAACCAAACAGCCATAAATCCTGCCCCACTTTAAAGCATCAGCATATGAAGAGATGAAGTGGAGCCCCGAATGTGTGAAACTTCACACAGAAACAAAGTCGGCAGCGAGCGATCGATCGGAGACTCCCCCGGTGATGTACGGAGAGGAGGCCGTCGGCCGGTGAGGGAGGACGGAGGAAACAAAGACGCCTCAAGGAGGAAGTGAAGGAGGGAAAAAAAATGATGTAAACAAATGGAAAAGCTCAGCCGGACGCGTTAGCAGGCGTGGTGTTGGCCAGCTATCGACTGAGAATGAAAAACTAATGACGAAGGCGCCTGTGGAAATGCATTACTTATCGTCTGGAGGAGAGGATGCTGTGAATTTAATGTTAGAGAAAACAAACTAACTAAACCCTCATCGAAGCCTGTTAATAGCAACACAATCTAAACCATAAAAGTGCCTTTAAAGCTAAATCTTATGCAAACAGTAAGAACTAAAGCAGAATTTCTGTTTCTGTTGTTTTTGCTCCAATGAATTATTATCCAAATGTGCTGCCATGTTGTTTTATAAATGAGACAGTTCATGTCAACAAATGGGAAATAAAATACAGAAAACACTGTTCACATATTAAGGATCTTATGATGATAGACAAGACATGACTCAACTGTAGAGACTGACTTCAGAACTACAGATATCGGTGGCTGGTTAAATCCTCCTTATAATTTCATAAACTTTAATTGCGACTCATTGAAACTGGACCTCCAGGATTGGATTTCATTGTCCCACCAGCACCTGAAAAAACATGGCCGACGCAGGACAGTTTTCAGCCTGTACGTCCGGGTTCAGACGGACGGTGTCGGCTCGGATCGGGAACCCCAATCGATTGCTTTATCCTGTGTGGTTCGTCATAGTGGACGACAGCCAACGCCACAACTGAGACGCCTCGCAATGTCCCGACAGAAAAATGAGCAAGTTAGATTTATTTGCCTTTCGATTTCTATGTAGAAGACGTGGAACTATTTAGACTTTATCGAAGACAAAAAACATGAAACACACCAACATTTGCTTGTTTTTACATTGTCGTTCCTGGAAGTTGGTAGCTTCGTCCCGATGGCGTCACACGCGGCGTGAAAGAAAACATTCTTTGATTGGCCGTGGATCACAGTGTAGTCTGTCACGGCAAGAATTCCTGACTCTACAATCGGCTGATCTGACACCGCGATCATGTTAACGGACTAATTCACCGTGTAGTCTCGAGAAGGCGAGGCAGCAGTGTCTTCTCATTGTATTGACGATTCAATCCAAAGAGTTTGACATCCGTCAGAAAGTCTTCTCACATTGTCTGAGGGAAGAAATGAATGAGCCGATTACCCCGGACACCCGATATAAGCCCCACCTCCTCCAGGGAGACACTCATAGATTCATACCAGCCCTCCTCCTCCTCTCCTCTCTCTTTAGTCCACCCCTCTCTCTCTCTCTCTCTTTTCTCTCCAGACAAATTAACATTAAAGAACACATACATGAATCCTAATCCTGCCTCTTGCTCTCTCTCTCTGTGGTCACATTATCATTGGGGATCACTCCTTCACATCCATACATGTCCGTCTGAAACCTCTCTCTCTCTTTCTTTGGACAAATTAACATTGCTAAGCACTCATGCACATTCAAACACGTCCCTACATCCCCGGCCTCTCTTTCTTTCTCTCTCTCTCTCTCTAGACAAATTAACATGGTAGAACAAACACCTTTGTCCTCATCCCTCCTCCTCCTTTCTTTTGCTCTTTTTTTTCTGCCTCTGGTCAAATTAACTTTGGGAATCACGGAGATATTCATACAAACCTCTCATCCTTATTTCTTCCTCTTCGGTGTGTCTTCATATCTTTCTATATCTTCAGGGCAAATTAGCATTGGGAAACACCCGTCCATGTTTTAGATCCTCTCCTTATCGTTCTCTGCAGACATATTGACATTGACGGCCACACATATGTCCTCTCTTTGCATCTCCAGTTTTGGTGCATGGGGAGAATCCGTTAGAGGTTTGCAGAAAGTCAAAGAACAAAAAAAAAAAAAAAAAAGAACAAAAACCTCAAATGTGGAACTCCAATTAATTTAAAGCCGCCCCTCACCCATCACCAGCACCAATCAGCCAAGAATAAATCCGCGGCAGATCTAATTACCGCGCCGTCTCCGAAGACCCCGGCCGCCGCGAAGCCAATCTTCCCCTCCTTGTTTGAACAGGCTGATGAACTAAGGGACTCGATGGATATCAAGTCATTTTGTTTAATTTATAAATCGATTTTCCCCTAATACTTAAATTATCATCAGCATGAGAGAGAGAGAGAAAAGAGAGAGACGCACAATGAAAAGCATTTGGAAGGTAAAAAAAAGTCTTGAACATGTGGTGCAGGAGAGAGAGATGATGGAGAGATGAGAGGACGGAGGGATGGAAGAACGGCAATGCAAAGAATCCCAATGAGCGATGTGTCCTTTTCCAGGTTACAGCAGTGACGGCTTTACAATTCGCCGCGCTAATTGTATTCAAAGTTGCAGCAGTGAATGCTGGGAGATAAACGGGGGCACAATGAAGGAAGTGGGCGTCGAGGTCAGAGAGTGGGAGGGTGCAACACCTTCAAACTCCCAGCTGATCAAATACGCTTTAGGTTCACCTCTCGTGTTCGTCGGGACGCAACGTGTCCTCGTGCAACGGTTCGTGTGATATCTTATAACACAAGTCAATCATGCTCCTTACAGGCAAACAAAATACACTTCAGTCCTCACAGGAAACAACTTGGGTTTAGAAAAGATGGTGAAATACTAAGTTAGGTTTAGGAATAAAAAGAACTACCCTAAAACATTTCCTCATCTCCTTCCTTTACTTCCATGACCTGTATATTCTCTGTATGTACGTTGAGAGCAACGTAAAAAACGGAGTCAAATTCCTCGTATTCGTACACATACATGACCAATAAAGCTGATTCTGATTCTTTTATTTCATCTTTTCTTCTTCCTCTTCCACATTTGAATCTTTCCTGAGACCATTTCTCATCTGTCGAGCTCTTTTCTCTTTCTCTTGTCTTCTTGGATTTTGTTAAAAGTGGTGATAAATGAACCTTATGCAGGTCATATTTGGTCATGAAGCCCCTGTAGGATAATAAAGACGCCAGCCTTCCCTCCTTTCCTACCTGGTTCGGGGGTCTCAGAGTGCGACGACGAGGAGGCCGAGGACGCTCCGTCCTCGTTGACGGCTCCCTGGGACAGAGACATCCCTCGGCCCGGAGGAAGCTTCATGCCGAGCTGCTCCGCCATCTCCACGTGGTCTCCGGGGTGGACGTAGTCAAAGACGCTGCTGCCGGTCAGCTCCACCTGCACAGATAAAGAAAGAGTTACTTATCTTCGTCGTCCTCTCCTCCACCTCCCTCGTCCACCTACTGGATGATGGATTATGTTCAGAATGTTTAGTGGTGGATGTGATTGAGTTAGACTTGAAACATGTTTTCCAAAAACTGAAAAGTTCAAATCCCGACGCCGGTTTTGGAAAGTTCCCAGAACTGCTGCTCATCTTCGTTATTTAATCTTATTTCCTGAACATTTTGTTCTCCATCTCGATCTCGTCAGTTTCTTTCTCATTTTCAACCTCTTCATCCTAAACCTCTTCTTCTTCTGTTTCTTCTCCACCTCCTCTGCTTTTCTTTTTTTTGATATAGTCTACTACAACTTTGATATCATCGTTTTCCATTTCTTCTTCATCCCTCTTTCTCTTTTACTGCTTTTTCTTACCCTTCTCTCTTCATCCTTCTCAAGTTTACTCTGCCCTCTTTCTCCTCCACCACATCTCCTTGACATCCTACTTTTCCTCTTTTCTAACCTCTGCTTCCTCATTCACTACGTTTACATGCACACTCATATTCATATACAATATTCTGAATCTAACACGGTTCATGTAAACATCCTATTCCTTTTGGATATTCCGAATATAAAGTCTTATTCCAAATGTATCATATTCAGAGTAAAACCTGTGTGATGTGTTGATATTGTTCAGGTTCTAGGATCATTCTTTGGACATGTATACATGTATACTGTATATATATACGTATACATGTATATATATATATATATATATATATATATATATATATACACGTATACATATATATATACTGTATATATATACATGTATACAACTCATTCACTATCAGAGTCTCTCTCCTGTTGACCAGCAGCACTGTGCGTTGAACACAAACCAACCAGCCAACAGTTAGTAGAGCTGCAGTAGAGATGATGTCCAGAAGAACAGAAGGAGAAACATCATGAAGGACTTGGAGATCAACAGGTTTCTGGATATGAACAAATATGATTTAGAGAAGCTGTTTGAAGGAATGAAAGAGGTCCAACAAGTCCTCCACCTCTGGAGCACGCTGAGAGAACATCTGTTGGCTCCCGATATTCACTTTGACGTATTTAGACGAGATGAACGACGTGTGAGGACGTCGAACCGTCAAACACAGAAGAGACCGACGTCACCGTGAGACTCACTGCTGATGAAGATGAGGAAGATGATGCACGACGTCGTTTTACGTTAATCTGATCTATAAAAAACTGCATGTAAACGGGATTATTAATATTATATTTCAAACTGATTATTAGGAATATAGATTTTTCGGAATTTGGGCAAAAACAGGAATATTTGGTGCACGTACACGTAGCCAGTGTTTCTTTGCCTTCCTCCTCCTCCTCTTCCTCCTCCTCCTCTAATCCATACATTCTTCACCCTCTTCATGCATCTTCCAGCTTCCTGTCTTTCCTCCCGTTCCTCCTCCTCCTCCTCCTCCTCCTCTAATCTGTCCCTCAGCAAATCAGCGACGGCTTTTCATTCTCATGGAAATGGAATAAATAAGCTTCCTCTTATTAAATAAATACAGAGTCCCTTCACCTTAAAGACTCTCATTAGCGCCGATAGAAGCGGATTTGTCTTCGTTAATTGGGGATGAGACGAGGGAGCGCCGCCAAAAAACACCGCGTTACGCTACACACACACACACAGTCAAGGTTATAAACACACACAAACACTTTTGTATTTTTTGTGTAGTTAACAAACACACTCACAATTAAGTACACGATTTTCAACGGGATCATGTGACCGATGTGCTCATCGTTTAACGTGCGTGTTTTCATTTGTAGCGCATCAACAACTGTGCGCTAATCTGGTTATGTACTGTGTGTGTGTGTGTGTGTGTGTGCGTGTGTGTTCAGGTTTTTGGGGGTCCACTGGGACAAAGGGGATTACATGGGTGTAATCCCTTTAATAAGAAATCCCTTTAAGGCAATTTAGTCCCCTCATAAAGTCTCATCTGGAGCAGAAAGTGATGATTAAGAAATGAGAATGATCGCTGAATCACATACACACCCACACACACACACACACACACACACACACACACACACACACACACACACACACACACACACACACACCCTGGTGCACCATGGGAGTTAGTGTTCATGTTTACACGTTACAGTGCAAATTGGATCTACATTGTTCTTCCTCGCAATAACACGCCGACTTTTAATCAATTAAAACTTGGCACAACTATTTTACATAAAGTCGCTGGAGCTAATTAACACAGAGGGAACAACGCAGAGGTGGAATTAGACATTCAGACGGTTACTGCAGCAACACGGAGAATTAATCCCACAATAGACTGAGGAACAAAAAAAAATGTCAGATGACAATTAAACAACAAAACTGGTGGAATTGTGGTTGAAGCGCTGCAGGTAGTTCTGGTTTGCACTCTTGAAAATATCAGTTGAAGCGTATGAACGTTAATTAAAATCAGTTAAAATGTCTTTGTGACATTCACCGAGATGAAGGACACAAAAAAACGACATCTCTTCTGCGTCGACGCCTCGCGGCAAACTGCAATATGTTTACTTGGCAACTAGAGTGACTCTGATTGAACACACCGAGTCTGTTTTTCACCAAAACACGCGCTGAAGATGCATCGCAACCTGGGAAACATTGGCAACCGTAACCGCCATGCATCATGTTCTCCTCCCAGCCTTTTCCCACAGAGGTTGGCCAAGTGATTTAATGCCATTATGATGCTTTTTACTCCTCCGCGAATCGCCACCTTAACGTGGTGGAGGAGTTTGAGTGGCTCAGTGATCCTGGGAGCTATGTTGTCCGGGGCATTAGCCCCTGGTAGGGTCTCCCAAGGCAAACAGGTCTCGGGGGAGAGCCCAGACTAAGAGCGGTTCAAACGACCCTAATGATAAGCAGCCCACGGACTTTAGCCACCTCGCCCGGACCAGGGAAACCGGGGCACCCTCCCGGAGCTAGACCCAGGAGGGGAGCTCGTTGGCAAGCGTCTGGTGGCCGGGCCTTCGCCCATGGGGCCCGGTCGGGCTCAGCCCGAATAAACAGCATGGAGCAGCCACCCTGTGGACCCACCACCCGCAGGGACAAGCATTGGGGTCGGGTGCAATGCAGACCGGGCGGTGGGTCAGGCGGGAGGCCTGGGCAAGCCGATCGCCGGCAGCATAGACTAGCTCTAGGGACGTGGAACGTCACCTCGCTAGTGGGGAAAGAGCCAGAGCTGGTGCAGGAGGTGAAGCGATACCAGCTAGATATAGTTGGACTCACCTCCACACACAGCGCTGGCTCTGGAACCAAGCTCCTGGAGAGAGGTTGGACTTTGTCCTTTTCCGGAGTTGCCCAGGATGAGAGGCGCCGGGCGGGAGTGGGGATACTCACGAGCCCCCGGCTGAGCGCCGCTGTGTTGGAGTTCTCCCCGGAGAACGAGAGGGTCGCCTCCATGCGCCTACGGGTTGCGGGAAGCAAGGCTCTGACTGCGGTTTGTGCTTACGCACCAAACAGCAGTTCAGAGTATCCGGCCTTCTTGGAGTCGGTGGGAGGGGTCCTGGAAAGGGCGCCACCTACCGACTCCATAGTTCTCCTGGGGGACTTCAATGCTCACGTGGGCAATGACGGAGAAACCTGGCAGGGGGTGATTGGGAGGAACGGCTTGCCCGATCTGAACCCGAATGGTGTCTCGTTATTGGACTTCTGTGCTTGCCACGGTTTGGCCATAACGAACACCATGTTCGAACATAAGGTGGCTCATAAGTGTACCTGGTACCAGAACACCTTAGGCCGGAGATCAATGATCGACTTTGTAATCGTATCATTTGATTTGCGGCCGTATGTCTTGGACACTCGGGTGAAGAGAGGAGCAGAGCTGTCAACTGATCACCGCCTGGTGGTGAGTTCGATCAGATGGCAGGGGAACCGGTTGGAAAGACCCGACAAGCCCAAACGTGTAGTGAGGGTGAACTGGGAATATCTGGAGGAGGACCCTGTCCGGGAGGTCTTTAACTCCCACCTCCGGAAGAACTTCTCTCACATCCCGAGGGAGGTTGGGGACATGGAATCCGAATGGACCATGTTCAAAGCCTCTATTGTGGACGCGTCCGCTAGGAGCTGTGGCCGGAAGGTCATCGGTGCCTGTCGTGGCGGCAACCCGAGAACCCGGTGGTGGACACCGGAGGTGAGGGAAGCCGTCAAGCTGAAGAAGGAGACCTTCAAGGCCTGGTTGGCCCAGGGGTCTCCCGAAGCAGCTGACAGGTACCGGCAGGCCAGAAGGGCTGCAGCTGCGGTGGTCGCGAATGCTAAAACTCGGGCATGGGAGGAGTTCGGGGAGGCCATGGAGAAGGACTTTCGGTTGGCCTCTGGCAAACCATCCGACGGCTCAGGAAGGGAAAGCAGGGCTTACCCCAGGCTGTTCTCAGCAGGGGGGGGGAGAGAACTGCTGACCCGGACACGGGACATCGTCGGGCGGTGGAAAGAGCACTTTGAGGAACTCCTAAACCCGACCAACATGTCCTCTGCAGAGGAGGCAGCGCCTGAAGATCTCGGGGGAGGCTCACCCATATCCCTGGCAGAGGCCGCTGAGGTAGTCAAAAAGCTCCTTGGTGACAAGGCGCTGGGGGTGGATGAGATCCACCCTGAGAAGCTGAAAGCACTGGACATAGTTGGGCAGTCCTGGCTGACACGCCTCTTCAATGTCGCATGGGGGTCGGGATCAGTGCCCATGGACTGGCAGACTGGGGTGGTGGTTCCCATTTTCAAAAAGGGGGACCGGAGAGTGTGCTCGAATTACCGGGGTATCACACTACTCAGCCTCCCGGGGAAGGCTTATGCCAGGGTGCTGGAAAGGAGGCTCCGACCGTTTGTCGAACTTCAGATACAAGAGGAGCAATGCGGATTCCGTCCCGGCCGTGGAACAGTGGACCAGCTCTTTACCCTCGCAAGACTACTGGAGGGGTTCTGGGAGTTTGCCCAACCAGTCTACATGTGCTTTGTGGACTTGGAGAAGGCTTTCGACCGGGTACCTCGGGGGTTCTTGTGGGGGGTGCTGCGGGAGTATGGGGTGCCGGACCCATTACAACGGGCGATCCGGTCTCTGTAAGACTGCAGTAGGAGCTGTGTCCGCATTCTCGGCAATAAGTCAGACACGTTCCCGGTGGGTGTTGGCCTCCACCAGGGCTGCCCTTTGTCTCCGGTCCTGTTCGTGACTTTCATGGACAGGATATCTAGGCGCAGCCTGGGGGTGGAGAACGTCAGGTTTGGGGGTCTCGGGATCGCCTCTCTGCTGTTTGCAGATGATGTGGTCATGTTAGCCTCCTCGGATCGTGACCTCCAGCATTCACTGGGGCGGTTTGCAGCCGAGTGTGAAGTGGCGGGGATGAGAGTTAGAACCTCCAAAGCACCTCCAAATCTGAGGCCATGGTGCTCTCCCGGAAACCGGTGGATTGCTCCCTCCAGGTGGGGACGGAGTGCCTACCTCGAGTTCAAGTATCTCGTGGTCTTGTTCACGAGTGAGGGTAAGATGGAGCGGGAGATCGACAGACGGATCGGTGCGGCTGCAGCAGTAAAGCAGGCGCTGCTCCGGACCGTCTTGGTGAAGAGGGAGCTGAGCCGGAAGGCAAAGCTCTCAATTTACCACTCGGTCTACGTTCCTACCCTCACCTACGACCCTGAGTTCGTGTCTGAAAGGACAAGGTCGCGGCTACAAGCGGCCGAAATGAGCTTCTTCCGTAGGGTGGCCGGGCTCAGCCTTAGAGATAGGGTAAGGAGCTCGGTCATCAGGAGGGAGCTTGGAGTCGAGCCGCTACTCCTTCGCGTCGAAAGGAGTCAGCTGAGGTGGTCCGGGCATCTAATTAGGATGCCTCCTGGACACCGCCCACTGGAGGTTTTCCAGGCACGTCCAACTGGGAAGAGACCCCGGGGAAGACCCAGAACACGCTGGAGGGATTACATCTCCCAGCTGGCCTGGGAACGCCTCGGGATCCCCCAGAATGAGCTGGAACATGTTGCCGGTGAGAGGGAAGTCTGGGTCGGCCTGCTTGGCCTGTTGCCACCGCGACCCGACCCCGGACAAGCGGAGGAAAATGGATGGATGGATGGATGATGCTTTTATTTATATATTTATCTGTATTCATGTGAGACGACACACAGAATACAGAGAGAGGAGACGACACGTCTTCTAATCCGCGTCACACATTGACGAATATTCTGAAGACGTTGGAAGGACACACACGTTTGATGTGGATCATAGATCTTTATATTGTGCAGCCATAAACAGCCATAAAACATTCACCTCCAAGCGTTCATTTAGAGAGAAAGGAAAACACGTGTGGCGAGTAAGCTATGAGACAAATTACACGCTGAACATTTATTTAGATTTTGGAGGAAAAAAAGTGGATAAATGCAAGATAGAAAAATGAAAGTACTAAATTACTCTTCATACATATTTAGTTCTATTGTTATGAGTAATAAATTAGTCATATATCATATAACTTTATTGGATTATGAATACTGATGCATTCAAATGTAAGGAGCACTTTAATTAATGTAACGCTGAGGTCCAGAGTATTTATCAAGTAGAGAGGGTCCAATGAATGACTAGGTATTCAGATGCATCATGGGTAATGTAGGATTCGGATAATTTAGCCTCTGTCGCCTTCAGTTTGACAATTTTTTTTCAGAAAATCTAACTCTTATAATTCCCCTTTCTTGTGTTTTACAATGTATCATACAGGACATCATGAGTTTTCTTTGCTTGATATGACAGGAAAACGATTAATAAATGAGTAAAAGTTAAAGTGTAAACGCAGCCGAACAGCCAGAGTGACGCGTCGACGCCCAGATATGACCTCCATGCAGAGGAACTCAACAACCCATCAGGCTCAGTTGTGAGTTTTGACATTGTTTGTCTGTTTAGAGTCTCCAGATAAATCTTATTGAAACGCGACGCAGACGCAGGCGCAGGCTTTATCGCTCCGCTCGCCCTCCGAGACAAGGACATCAAGTGACAAAAGACAATGAGAGTGATGGTGATAACCACGTCCCAGAGAGACTTCTGAGAATGAGACTAAATGTTAAGCGACTATGTGTGTGTGTGTGTGTGTTTGTATCAGTCCGTCCTCTCTTATCAGCCTCTTCTCCATATTTTAAGATGTGTGTGTGTGTGTGTGCGTGTGTGTGATGGAGGAAGCTGCTGTCAGCTGTAATTACTGCAGTGTAAATGTTGCATCACTGCGACTGTTCAGCTGGGTGTAACCTTTATTTGAAACAGACACGCAACAACAACAACGTCTTAAACTTGTAGCTCGGTTCAAGAAAAAAGAGGACAAACACTAAAATAAAGTCTCAGAGGAAACTCTCTGTTTGCTTCTCTCTACTTTAAATTACAATATTTTTATATTCACTATCGGCAGTGTCTCATGTTTCACAGGTCAACCAGTGAAAGTGGAAATTAAAACGACTCTTCACTTATGAAAAGTATAATGATCGTATCCTCACAGAACGTATTGTCTGATATATTATGAAAGGTTATTCCTCATTTATTGTGTGTTTTCCTGCAAAAGTCCAGCAACATGAATACAGTCTTTTCAAAATAAACTTCCGTCTTCACAGGAAACCACTCAGTTATGTTTAGGAAAAGATCGAGAAATACTTGGTTTGGAATAAAATAATGACAGAAGTACAAAACATCCATGAGGAAAGGTGGTTTGTAGTTTGACCCGTCTATTTTATTGTTATTTTAAACTCAGTGAAAAATCCACATGAGTGACCGTTATTATTTATCGTGAGACAGGGAGTTCAGTCTGTTGTTCAGTTCGTACAAAACTAAGTGAATAAAACACAGAATAAGTTCAGTAACATCACGACTGTTTATGTAGATTCAGAACTTCATGTTCATGATGAAGATGTTCATGTCTCTACAGGTCACAACGTCACTGGGTGAAGGGTCGAGGTCTCGACTCTTCTTCTCTCATCACATTAAATAAACTGTCCCGCTCGGAATATGAGACGTAAAAACAGAAACCGCTTTTTGTTTTATTGCTAAGGGAACAAATAAAGTCCCCGAAAAACATAACAGCAAATAAAAGACATGAAAACTGAAGCGTTGAATTCCCATTAATCAGCTTCTCACTCTCTGGATCGCACTTTAATTAACATGGAAACATTTTAAAGCCCCACACACACACACACACACACACACACACACACACACACACACACACAC
>NW_022280037.1:12745709-12747779 GCF_004355925.1 Anarrhichthys ocellatus
CACACACACACACACACACACACACACACACACACACACACACACACTTCTCAAAACAGTAAAAAACCTCTGTGTGACTTTGCAAAGTACTAATCAAATAAATTGATGTTGGCTCGCAGGGTTCAGAATTAATTACAGCATTAAACATTAGCTAAGTGGGGTAATATTCCAAGTTTGATAGTGCATAATTACTCCAGTGTTAATGATTCATGAGGCGTCGGCCTCCGTCAGAGTCGAGGAGAACCGACGGACGAGGGCAGCACAAAAAAAATCGTTTCCTCTTTAAATGGTTCCAACATGTCAGACGCTTCCTGACTTCTGCACGTTCTTCACTTGAAGGTTGTGTTTCTTTGGTTGTGTTGAATGCAGCGATTTCTCCTATATCTTAATTTAATGTAAAATATAATTTCACACACAGACTCACTTATTCACAAGGTCAAGACTGGACTTTTATTCTACGGCTGGACTTTTAAATAAAAGTGAAATTGTTTTTGTTTGTGTCTCTGCGAGTGATTTAAGGCCCGAAGTTGCTGCGAAGTCCTTTATTTCCTTTAAGTGCAAAGTGCAACTGTGCATAATGTTTATAAAGTAAATGAATGTGTCTGAGCCAGAACACAGCAAGTGTGTGTGTCTGTGTGTTTGTCTGCGTGTGTGTGTGTCATTATCAAGTGTGTGTCTGTGTGTGTGTGTGTGTGTGTGTGTGTGTGAGAGAGAGAGGACAGAGCTAGTCTCCAGTTGTCAGCACTAGTGTGTTATCAGTCAGATGAATGGGGATGAATCTCTATTGTAAGGGTAGCATGAATGCGCGCACATGCACACGCACACACACACACACACACACACACACACAACCCATATCCAAGACACTTTCCTTGTCAACAGCTCAGAGGATGACAAATGTACGGTCCATTATGAACTGTTTGCCACAGTGTGTGTGTGTGTGTGTGTGTGTCAGCCAGGCTCTGATAGATGGTGATTTATTAGGCAAAACAAAACACAGAACGCTAAAAGCAATCACATCGTCAGGATGAGAGAGAGAGGGGGAGAGAGAGGGAGAGAGAGAGAGAGACAGAGAGAGAGGGAGACCATAAAGCAGGGTATGCTTTAGGGCGGGACTACACAGTGATTGACAGGTCTCTCCCAGAGACGTATACGGCGTCTCTACGTCACTCCTCCTCAGTCTTAATGTGGTCACTTCCCGTTCACTAGATGCAAAAAAAACAACATGGCGACGACCAGTGAAACCTGGTCAGAGCTGGACGATGCGACGCTACAAATAGCCAGTCTGTGTACACACAAATGTTTATATAAATGTATATATAGACAAAAAACGAGGCTGACCAGAGAGAAAGGCTGCAAACGATGGAACCAGGCCGACTATGACTCGTCTCCCTGAACCCTGAGATCAGTTCGTCTTAATTAATCCTGTTTAGAAATGTTTCTTCACATGAAAAGTAAGACGCCGATGAGTTCGAATCTCCACTTGTCTGTCTAACAGAGGACCAGTGAGACAACCAGACCTTTACAAATCCATCTCACTGAAGAGCTTCTGAGTATGTGTGTGTGTGTGTGTGTGTGGTTTTAACCCCGTGAGAGGGACAGGAAGTAAGAGATCCTTCACCTAGATCAATACTCATACATACACACACACACACACACACACACACACACACACACATCCCCCACCCTACACCTTCGGCCTCAGTGTCCCAAATCACTAAAGCTTCTTCAGCTTGCTGACTTGTTAAAGCAAAACACAAACACACACACACCTGAGTCCACGGCGGTGTGTAGGTGTGTGTGTGTCATATTTTGTCATTCATCATCTTTCAGTTCTTTCACTTTTTTTGCACAACTGATCCCTCTCTCTCTCTCTCAGGAGTGATGTTGTGGAGCGATGAGTGTAGGTGAGGTGCATTCTGGGTACTTGACAGAGTCACGGGACAGACACACACACATGTACACATAAGGTTAAAATCACACACATAAGCCTGTGGAGAGGGTGGGACATGCATGTTTTAACACACACACACACACACACACACACACACACACACACACACACACACA
>NW_022280037.1:12747789-12747999 GCF_004355925.1 Anarrhichthys ocellatus
ACACACACACACACACACACACACACACACACACACACACACACACACACACAGGCTTAAATCAGTCTGCTGGGTTTCATGTCAGCTTGTTGATTCGGCGGAAATTTACAGCCAGATAGCAAACAGGGCTTTCCAGGGACAGACGCAGGGGCTTAGAGGATGTACACACACACACACACACACACACACACACACACACACACACACACA
>NW_022280037.1:12748009-12757496 GCF_004355925.1 Anarrhichthys ocellatus
ACACACACACACACACACACACACACACACACACACACACACACACAAAACAACACTGAAATGCTTCTGTTCGATCTGTCTAACGTGTTGCATTTTTTCAGCTTCCTCTTTTGTCTCAATTTGTGACTACATGTATTTTGACCACAACAGGCCACCATAGGCTCTCCAACACGGACCAGTTGAAGTCGTTACAGTTCCTACTGGACCCACTAGAGGGCAGTGACCGCCACACATTGAGTTGCTGTTAAAACACCAAAACAACAGAATGTTCAGCTGAAACCAGTAATGATATGTTGCAAAGTACAACTGAGGTTGACAAGAATCATCCTCCAGTTCTTTAAAGTGAAGTCAAAGCTTCATGTGTTAAAGCTGCATTCTCTCTAGTGTCCACCAGGGGGCGACTCCTCTGGTTGTATAGAAGTCTATGAGAAAATGACTCTACTTCTCTCTTGATTTATTACCTCAGCAAACATTCTAAACATGAGTTTATGGTCTCAATCTCTAGTTTCAAGTCTTCTTCAATACAGCATGATGTTCATTTAGTACATTATGGTCCATTTAGAGTCACACAGACCATAAAGCAGGGTATGCTTTAGGGCGGGGCTACACAGTGATTGACAGGTCTCTACCAGACGTATACGGTGTCTACGTCACTCCTCCTCAGTCCATATATGGTCACTTCCTGTTCAATGGTTGCAAAAAACATAGATGGCGACCACAGGGTTAAATGGTGAATGACTGTAGCTGGTTAGCTAATGGCTAACATGCTATGCTAGCGCTAGTTAGTCACAATCCTCTCAGAGCTTCGTTCTATAGTCTCTGATGTTTAGAGGTGATTGCACATCATTTCATTGCTCTGGTTCTGGTTCTGTTTGATATCTGGTCCGTTAAAGCACACGTTTAGACTTCAGATTGAGACAAACATTCCTGTCTTGTGGTTATATTTTGTATTTCATTGGATCCCGACACCTCCCATCAAGTGCGATGACACGGAGCATGGACGTCCTGCACTTATAGATTCAGACAACCAGCTGATTTGTTTGTCTGCTCTCTGTCCGTCTTTCAGTTTTTATCTGTTTTATCAGTCTTTCTCTCCCTCTCTTCTACCATTTATTCTCTCTCTCTCTCTCATTCTCAAAATCCACTGAGTGCTCTAAATCTCTCCTCTGTTCTCCCTAAATCTCACAACAATGGCGGTCTTTGAACGTTTAGAGCGAGGTCCCCAGACGCTGATAAGCCGCGGTGTCGAAACGTCCAAACGCCGTGGCCTCCCAGTGCATTATGGGACTGTGATAAGGACACAATGGAGGAGCACTTTTTTATCGTGTTTCTCATGCTAATACGTCCACTGCTGCTTATTCCCTTTTTATTGAGAAGATTTCATTTGTTTGGTGTGTTAATGACTCACACAGAGCTGCAGGTGGAACGTGTGTGTGTGTCTAAATCTCATCCACACATGTTTAATGAAGGTATACTAAGTGTGTGTGAATGTTGTGTGATTCTACTATAAATTGCATTTGTATGAAGTATGATAAATGTGCAACCGCATTTACGTTTTGTAGGAGACATGAGGATCAAAAGACTTATTGTCTATTTAACGCGTCTCCTACAATCAAAGTACGATTCATATTTTCAGTCTAAAGCGTAGTTTTCCAACAAAACTTCCATCTTCACAGGAAACAACTTAGTTTGGGTTAAAATAACTGCTGAAGTGGTCGTTATGTACGGAAGTTATATGAGAAATAAATCAACGTTGACTTCTCGTTACACACATCGGTCTCGTGGAGGAAAGTTTTTTGTTTCACGATTACGTGGAAAACTTTGCAGCACTTTCTTTTTCGTATGTTTAGCTACAGAATGTGGATCAGAACAGAACAGCCAGAAATATCTCATTAATTATTGTATGAAACACCATGGTGTTTGTTTTTAAAACATTCATAAATAAATGACTTCAGTGATCCTCTGATTTTTCCTCTTGAGGTTCACATTTTGTGTTCACGAGTTTAGTGTCTCGCCAATTATTATATCGACTGCCGTTAAATTGACGTCCCCCTCGGGAAGACTTTTAATGTCTTTGACTTTTCATCTCTGGCCTTCATCAACAACGTTTTAAACGTGTCCAATGATTTGGTTTATGACCAAACACCTGCAATTTATTCCCATCAGCCTCAGCAGGACTTTGTGTTTCCTGCTAATTAAAAAAACGAATTTTGGATTGTGTTTTTTTTGGTCAGAATCAATCATTTATATGGATTCTGGGGAAAGAAGCACGACTGTATTAGGTGGAAGTGAATCCAGTGTGAATTTAAAAGAAAAAGGATGAAGAAGAGGAGAGGAAGAGAGAGGATCCTCTCTCCACTAAACACTAATATACGAGCCTGCAGCCATAATAAAAGTATATTTATTATAAATATCCTCCATTCATTTTTTCCAGCAGCGTTTACAGCCGGCAG
Source organism: Anarrhichthys ocellatus (assembly GCF_004355925.1). NCBI lineage: Eukaryota > Metazoa > Chordata > Actinopteri > Perciformes > Anarhichadidae > Anarrhichthys > Anarrhichthys ocellatus. Next base: position 12,750,463 of record NW_022280037.1, read on the forward strand.
TAAGCAGCCATTTTAATACCGCAGCTCCTCTCTGAACATTTCTCAGCTGAAGGACTCTGAGGGGAGTGTGTGTTGATTTCAAGTGCGTCTGCTGGAGAAAGAAAAAAGAGGCAAATAAAAATCCTCTTTGTTGTTTTATCGTCCACTAATACAGTGACAATAAAACATTCCTGTCTGAGCTCCTCACTCTGTAATAATAAACTCAAACTCAAATGCATTTGATGACGGACGTCTCTGTTGTGTTAAAGTTTCTGATCATCGTTTCTCGTGCTGCATTCAAGGACACTCCAGCATTTAGGAATGTAAACAAGGATGCTGAAGAAAAGTTGTAAACGAGTTGTAATTACAGATAAACTATTTAGAAAACAGGGAAAAGTAAAAGTCAAAAATGTTAAATCAAAACAAATTAAATAGGATGGAACTCCTCCAGATGTTTCACAATAAAGGCCTTTCAAGGAAGTGAAGGGATTCCACCGTATGAACTGCTGAAAGGCTTTTAATGTGAAATTGAATTGTAAGAAATGGTGAGTTTGCATTTAAAGTAAACTCGACACATACCAACTATTTAAGATATCAAGATATCTAAATTAACTCTCAACATTACGCTGCTGAGACTCAACACTTTCTACAGACTTTTCACAATAAAAGCGTTAAGGTATCCTGCCCTCTGAGCTGCTGAGCAGCAGCAGTAGCAACTAATCTACACGTCAAACAGGAGCAGCTGAGAAAACAGGAAGATGTTTTATCCCCAAAATGATCAAATATAAAACAGCGGAAATTACAAAATAAAAGCATGTCTGTAAATAATAGCCTGCACGGTTAAATGGCAGTATTCACGGTGCGTTCAAGGCCTGAGACAGGAAGTTAGGGAAATATGGTAAGTTGAAGCATCACAGAAATCTGCTGTGATATCTGACGGGTGAAAAATCAAAGAGGGAGATCTGAGCGAGCAGCCAAGGCACACAGATGGAGAGAAGAAGAAGGAAAAAACAAGTTGTTGTAATGGACTGCAGAGGAATCAATATTAATTCAACATCTGAGGTTCTGATTAAAAATCACAAGAACTACAACTTTCACACCGCAGACAGTGTGTGTGTGTGTGTTCACGTCTAATAACTCATTAAAACATCTTCAGCATCAAAGATGAGAGACATCAGAGCATCAATACGCACTAAACAACAAGGACCAGTGTGTGTGTGTGTGTGTGTTTGTGTGTTTGCAGCAGGATTCAGTCCAGTCTTTTTTTTTTATTTGTCTTTAATTTCCCATAAATGGGAATGTGTGTGTTTGTCTGCTATACTCACGAGTTGATACTGTTTTCTGTGGACTCTGAGGACAGCTATGGTGTGTGTGTGTGTGTGTGTGTGTGTGTGTGTCTACTGGGCAATTAATTGAGCAGCGATTGGAATGCGTCGCTGCAGCCCGTTGTGAGTCCCGACCGGGCTTTAAATGCAGACAAACACACACAAAGACAAAAGGCGCACACACACAGACACACTGAAATGCTAGAATACATAGAAAAACATCTTGCCACGTCTCTCTCTCTCACACACACACACACACACACACACACACACACCCACACACACAGAGGTGTTCCCTCAGGATCTCTCCATTCAGCTGCTGTGACCTTGACAAGAACAACACAAACTGCGCTCTCTCTCTCTCTCTCTCTTTTTTACTTCCATTAAAGTCTCTCTTCCTCTGAAGCTCTTCTTCTTTTTCTCCGTCTCTAACTTCATCTCGTCGTCTTTGTCTCTCTTTTGCAGTCTGTTTCTTTATTTCAATCATTTATTCTTCTGTCTTTACTGTAAAAAGCCTTTTGTCCAAGCGTCCTCTCCTTTGTCCTCTAACTAACCACATGAAAGAACCAAAAACATGCTGATGATTTAACTGTTCTCACAGGTGAGCCATGGCTGACATGCACCTTTTCAAACCCACACATTCTCAAATACCGACATTTGGTCAGTATTTGAGAATATGCATAGTGTCCAAAATTAAACTTCCAATAGAGGTTTACTCAGTTTTTAAGTGTATTACGCAATAACGCAGAAACGTTGACGTCTTTTTAGAAGTACATTTGTGACGTAATTGCTGTAAGTACGTAACTTACTGAACAAAAGGTAAAATAAGTCAACGCTAACTTAGCTTCAAATGGGACATGAACAGCGGTCTGCTGGGTGAAAGTCACGTGTTTGTTAGTTGACAAATTGGGAGCGAGAATGTGTTCCAACTACAGGAACAACAAGAACTGTAATAATTCAGAAAGTGGGCCGGCCCATCCTCTCTGTCACACGACATCTATAAAGGTTTTCTTAAAGAATGACCACCTTCTTCTTTTTACACCAAGGGTTTATCATAGAGCATGTAGTTATAACTTGTCATGCTGTGGTCTATATGTATATATACATTCAAATATAGTGTTTTTATGACAGCATTTTTATGTTTCTACCATTATCATTGTTATAGTTGTATATGTTTTTCCTTATCCCACTTATTTATTGCCAACAAGGAATTTGCTTTGGTGTATTGAAAATGTAATTACAAATAGAAGTAAGTAGAAGTACAATAAAACTATTTAAAACAGGAAGCTGTATTGAAGAAAATTACAATTGTACTTTGAAAAAATACTATAAGATGAAAGAGCTGTGAAGTATAAAGAATAAGATGTACAGAAATATAAACCTGATTACATAAAGAATAGAATAACATCAACATGTTAAAGAAAACTACAAGAAGATACAAAACTCATGAAGACTGGTTCTACGAGTACTCGCGTAGCCACCGTCGCTCCGCATCACACTGCTAAAGAACAATGAGGCATGCGATGCAGACGTGTAGTGATGTCATGGCCATTTGTTTCTGGTGTCTTTAAGGTGCGTCGCCAGTTCCTACCGGCCTCTTCTGACACCACCGACGTACATATTCCATCCTTCTTTTGTCATTGTTGCTTAATAAATTGCTTTGTGTAACCTCTGAAACCTTCTGCCTCCTTCACCGTGACCTCATGAGCCAGGTGGTGACACTATCAGTGATGCTGATGTATGAATCAAAAGGTACGCCTCGTGTATGTTCGGGTGGACTGTCGTTAACCCTTTGTATCAACTAAAAAAGACACCTTTAGGATTTTAGAGGAGACCAAACTGACATCATTCTCTTTGGGCTGAGATGGAAATAAAGATCAGACAGCTGTGGAACAACTGTTAAAGGTCGATATAAACCCACGGTTAAATCCATCGAACCTGGACACAATGTAGGTAGTCAATAACCAATCTTGTCTGCCAAGACTTGATGGCTGCATCGTCAAAATTATTCTATTATTTCTCGATTTAAAACATGTACAAAATGTGGATTGATGCACTGCTGGAAATAGTCCTCAACAAACGCACTATTTCCTCTTTTTGTTCGATACAAAACTACAGTTAGCAGCTGTTTTAGGAAGTTACTGATGGAACTACATGTTTTGTTTTTTGTTTGAAAGATTGATGTATTTAAGAGGAACCAATGGGCTTAGAGCTGAGAGACACAGACAGGAAGTAGGACAGTATTGAGAGACGGACAAACAGTAAGAGTTTGTGTTTTCCTGTCAGTAAACATTACTTTAAAAATGTCTTTAAATTGCCGTTCCATTGCTCATTATCTATATGTGGTCATTTTGATTTATTAGAATCAGCACACCTCATCTGAAGGGGGTCCTCGATGACAACAATACGATAAAAGAACAATTAGAACAAACATTCAACAATAATTAGATGATTTCAAATGTGGCAAAAAATGAAATTAAAAGAAATCAAACTCCAATCAGAGCAAGACAATGGAATTATAGAAAATATCAATGTCAGTGATAGCGTTGATTAATAAAGTTATAAAACATAATTATATAGAAGTGTTATTAAGGAATAGATTATAAGAAGATGGAACAGGCAGATATTATGATGTGAATCAAATATTAACGGGTCGATTATTCCAATCAGAGGGGGCTTCACACAGGAAGAGCAGTTCATTAATAATTAATGCATTTTATGCACTTTGCTTCTTGTGTATATACATCGGTGGAAGTGGACTTTTTGTCTTTGACTGCTATATTTCTATCTTCTACATGACTTTACTTTCAATTTGCAATTAAAAAACAAACATAAGTCTTAATGAACCCTGTGATATAAACTAAAGGACGTCGTCACCAAACTCTAAATCTGCTCGTCCTCCGTCACCGAGGAGAAAGTGAAGTTTTCGGGCGACGACAGCCGCCTCTCAGTATCTGCAAAAAACAACCCGGGAGCGTCTGCTGCCGTCGCCTCTTGGCTGCGTCTGATTATGTATGAGTTGTCTATTAGATAGGGATTTAGGGAACACGAGCTATACTGTATATCTGGATATGATCTGAGGACAATCTGTGGGCTTCAAACAGAGAGGAGACGCCGGCTGACGGAGAGGCTTCACTATCTGAAATGACTGTTTGTTTTCAATTTCACATTCCAGCTGATTTCCTCTGGATCAGGGCACCGAGAGGTTATTACCGACACAGACGAGCCTGCAGGGCCGGAGAGAGAGAGAGAGAGTGTGTGTGAGTGTGTGTGTGTGGATAGGTAAGTGAGTGTGTGTTTGTGTGTTCTATTTATCATTGAAACTAAGTGTGTGTACGTTTGGATACATGCAGCATGCATGGAGTGCTGAATATCAGCAGAAATGTATGGTGTTGAGGTAGATAATTGTATGAATGTGTCGCAAAATATATTATGACATGAAATCTAATTTATTAAATTTAACTGTAATTTCGACATACGGAGTCTCTACATCACTCCTCAGTCCAAATATGGTCACTTCCTGTTCACTGGAACAACAACATGGCGATGGCCATATTCTAAGATTGCGATGCTTCAAAACGTCATCAACGTCACCAGGACTATGTCACCTTCTTATTCTGCCCCTCTCAGTCCTGGTTCTGGTTCTCCCGTGCCTCCCTTCCCTCCAGCGGGTCCAGCAATACGTCCTTGTTCTCCAGCAGCGTGGTGTCGGTGTTGGCTCGATAGAGCTTTTCAATCTATTGGTAAAGATTTTGACTCTATTCAGCATCAGTGTCTCCCCTCAATTTCTCTTGCTTCTCATTTCGTTGGAAACATTTTCTGAGCTGCGTTCATCACAAGAGGACCGGATTTTAACTGTGTGGTTTATTTCTTATGTGAAAAGAAAGAGCCTTAAATATACAATTTAAAGTGTGTGTATTACTGTGTGTGTGTAGTGGCAAAGATATGTGTGTTTGTGTAAAAAGAGAAAGTGTTTGTGCGATATTTGACACTGTTTATGTGTGTGTGTTTGAGCCTGAATGTGTTTGTTGTCTTTGTAGTATATGTGAGACTGTGTGTGTGTGTGTGTGTGTGTGTGTGTGTGTGTGTGTGTGTGCGTCTCCCTATCAGTTAGACAAGTCATTATTCTTGGCTGACAGCGCTCAGCTCCCGCTCCTCTGCCAGGTAATGAATTCTCCTCCAGATAAAGAAAATAAAAATCATCTTTAATTTCTCCGCCTCGCCGTTGTGTAAACTCTGATTCTTTCCGCCCGGGTGCGTTGGATTCGCCGCCCCGCCGCTTCCTGCCAGACGCCCGGCTCAGCCGGCCCACGAGCTGTGAGAGATGATGGTGATGATGGTAAAAGCAGACGCTCTGCTGCGGATGAAGGAGCCCGAATATGATGGATAAACGGTGGAGGGTTAGGGTGTGTGCAAGGACACATTTTTTTAAGAACACAGGTGCACACACACTCGATTTAAAAGGTAAATTGTGATGCTGCTTTAATGAAGGAAAGAAAGATTAAATATGAAACTACCTCGTCACAGTAAAAAGTTATGTCTACATTTCTACTGAATATAACATTTACATTCTGCTACTTTGTGACAGTCAATTACTTTTGAATGAAACATAACTCTGTTCTGATTATAGTTTGAATTCACATCGAGGAGACGTTTCTAATCAGCATTTTGATACTGAACATCATTTGAAAATATATTTAATTGGTTTTCCTACTATTGTTTGCGGTTTTATGGACACTGCAGTCACTTCATGTTGGAGAAAGACCGTTGTGTTGTTTATATATTAAAAAAATAGATGCTGACTGGTAGTGTGAGACCCAGAAACACAATGTTAACAATGTTGGACTTCATCACACGGGATGAAAGTATAAAGGTTGTACGCTTTGTGAACTTCATCCAGGCAGCGATTACATTTCTTTAGAAACATATTTGGCAGAATTGTTTAGTGGTAGGTGTGCATAATAATAATATAACAATAATATGTTTTTTTGCAACCAGGGAACAGGAAGTGACCATATCTGGACTGAGGAGGAGTGACATAGAGACGCCGTATACGTCTCTGGTAGAGACCTGTCAATCACTGTGTAGCCCCGCCCTAAAGCATCCCATGCTTTATGGTCTGTTTGACTCTAAATGGACCATAATGTACTAAATGAACATCATGCTGTATTGAAGAAGACTTGAAACTAGAGATTGAGACCATAAACTCATGTTTACAATGTTGACTGAGGTAATAAATCAAGAGAGAAGTAGAGTCATTTTCTCATAGACTTCTATACAACCAGAGGAGTCGCCCCCTGATGGACACTAGAGAGAATGCAGCTTTAACACATGAAGCTTTGACTTCACTTTAAAGAACCGGATGTTGACCTCCTGCTCTACATCTTAATTTGCATCATTTGACAATGTGTTTGCATGTAGAGAATGAACAGAAGTGGACTCACAATCGAACCTTGAGGAAGTCCACGTTATTTATATTCACCAACAACAGAAACTACTGAAAACAGAGAGAGAGGATGAGAGAATATGAGATTGTGCATCTATTTCCTTTTTGAGCACAAACTCAGACAACAAGACCTTTAACTGATGATGGATCAGTTGTCTGACACACACACAATAACTCCTCTTCCACCGTCACCCAGTAACACATGGAGCTTCTAATTTACACCTGAGATGTCACAGAACACACACACACACACACACACACACACACACACACACACACACACA
>NW_022280037.1:12757506-12760301 GCF_004355925.1 Anarrhichthys ocellatus
ACACACACACACACACACACACACACACACACACACACACACACACAGGTCCCTGATGTGTGCTAAGTTTGTTTTATGCCCCATCTGCTCTGTCTCCCCACAGCCCCATTACAGTTAAACTACAGCTCAGCTCTACGGGTGCAGGCAGGGGACAAAAAGGACGTTCACCAGCAGCAGTGTGACATCACGTCACTCAGTAAGCTGCAGCACTATCTTTCTGATGCTACAGCCAACAAAAAAGAAATTCTATTTTTTTTTACTTTGAATTACTTGAAAGTAGTTTTATTTTTAATAACGTGTATTTGTCAATTATTTGACTGGACAACAACACTGTTGGAGTCGACCTTTAACCCTACGACAAGACTCGTATCTGTGCTGATATTTTAGGAAAGGTCCAGAAGAGCATATTGTGCACCAATCAAGGCTCCTCCCACTTATCTAACCACAGTCACACTTCCCTGGATGCTGTCTGCTTAATGGTGAAACAAAGAGATACCAGATACCCATTTACCAACGCAGGTTTCCTGTGTTTAATATATATTTAAAGTTGAAGCAGGGTTGTAACATTTGAGAGATAAACTTTCATGTATTTCCCCAGAATGGAGACACTGCTGCACATCTTCTGAACATGAAAACAAGTAGAGAAATAAAACATTGAGCTAACATCTGTCTGTCTGTCTGCAGGTCGTACGGTGATTTGCAGAGACCGTTTTTCGTTTTTCTTTTTTGTGATTCTAATTTAAACTTGTGGCACAAATGACCCCCCCCCCCCCCCTGCAGACAGGTGCCCTGATAACACTAATCCTGCACCGATCGAACTCCTGGTCATTCTGAGCTGTGCTTTGATTTTCTTCTTCTTGTTCTTCTTTTATGAGAAGTGAGGATTCTGTCTGCGGAGTCTTCAGGTGAAAGTTTTATGAGAAAGACTCACATTTGATCATATTGTAGTCAACGAATATGCTTCATTACTTCCCTGAATTTTGTTTCATTCAGATTTCCTCCAACTGTTGGAGCAACCAAACTTAAATTACGTTTTCTTTTATTGATTACTCAAACGCCACCAGTTTTAAGCTCCTCAGCTCTCTTTCTTTAACCTGCTATTAATACCTGCTGATCCAATTCGAACTGAAAATAAACACCTGCGTCACAGGTGACCATTGATGGAAGAAGTACTCTGTTTTACTTGAGTAAAAGTAGTAATGCAGTGTGAAAACTCTCGCACATGTCCTGCATTCAAAATCTGTTTAGCATCAAAATATACTTTCGGGTGAAGTTTGTAGCGTTTTGGGTGATCTACTGGCAGAAATGGAATATAATATTTGTTAAAAGTCTTTTCTTTGGTGTCTATTCACTTAAAAATAAGAATCATTGTTTTCATTATAGCTTAAAAAGAGACGTTTATATCTACGAGCAGGTCCCAGAACGGACAAACCGACCATATGCAGATGATACTGTGTTATACTTATTGATGCTTTAATGTGTTTAATGCATCAACGCATTGCACTAATGTTGCAGCTGGTAAAGGTGGAGGTCATTTAAATTACTTCATCCTGCAGCTTGATCTGTAATAATACTGTATTATAATAATATTAATAATTATTATTATTATACTTTTTTATGTTTTGTTTTTATTTTTATGTTTTGTTTTTATTTTCTTGTTTGTTTTTATTTTCATGTTTTGTTTTTCTAATCATGTCTCTTGTTTTTTCCACTTTGCTGCTGTAATCCTGCAAATCTCACCACTGTAGGTCGAATAAAGGATCAATCAATCAAAATGTATTTGTATAGCACTTTCAAAAATACAACAAAGGTTGCTCAAAGTGCTGCACATACAGTAGATAAGCAGTCATACAAACACAGACTGGATTAATAACAGTAAGTGACATTAAAATCAAGACAAACTGACACAAATCACACAAAAGTGCCATGTTAAGATCAAAGGTTGTTCCAGAGCTTAGTGGCAGGAACAGGACAGATGAAGGATGGTCTTATTTTATCTTAATACATCATAAATTGTTGTCTTATTATATTTTGTATTATTCTGAATCTGTAAAGTAACTAAAGCTGTCAGACAAATGCATTTCAGTTAAAAGTACAGTGTTTCCCTCTGAGATGCAGTGGAGCAGTAAACAAAGTAAACTCAAGTAAAGTACAAGTACCTCTGAGTTTAACTCAAGTACAGTACTTAAGTAAATGTACTTAGTTACATTACACCACTGCTAGTGTCTTGTTATTGAAAATAATTTGAGCCAATCAGAAATCTTTAGTGGTTGTGATATTAATTCAATTTAAATTCGGTATATTGTAAATAAAGTGAGTAAAAATAACCAACTAGTTGCAGAATTACTTTGTTCATTCCCAATGAAACTGCAAATATCACTTTTCAATTGGATAACATTTCAGAAAAAGAAGACATCAGATAATCCGTCAACACTGAGTGAGCAGTGAGAGATGAACAGGAAGTTAAAGGTGCAGAGAAACCAGAAGAACGGAGCTGAGGAATGATGGGAGAACAGGGGGCATGGTGGGAGTTATTAACGTTATGAAAGCAGCAATGATGGAGAGAGAGGAGGCGGAGGAGGAGATGGTGATGGGGGTCACAAACAGGAAGTGCCGTGCATGCTGGGATAGCATCTGGGACGCTATGTGGAGGATCTCTGGCCTCTCCGCGATGCGTTCAGGGCCCGTTTGAAAAGAAGTTTCAGTTTTCATAACGGGACGAGAAACATATCAGATTTCTGTTTGTTCTTTAATTTATTTTCTTACCTGGTTGTGTGTGTGTGTGTGTGTGTGTG
>NW_022280037.1:12770301-12780301 GCF_004355925.1 Anarrhichthys ocellatus
AGAGAGAGAGGAGAAGGAGAGCAAGAAAAGAAAAAGGGTGAGGAGGGTGAGAGACAAGAAGAGGAATAATAAAATGAAATCAAATTCAAATTCATCAAATCATAATTAAATATTTTTTAGGTATTTAAATCTATTTTTATTTTATATATATATATAAAATAAAAAGAGGAAGTAGAAGAGGAAGAGGAGTCAGAGGAGTGTCCTCAGCTCTGTGACATCAGCATGGACGTTCAGAGACCAGAGGAAGGAAGCAGCCGACAGTCTGACAGTCTGCTGGAGCTGCTTAATGCTAATTCATTCAATGCTCCCCTGCAGACCAGCAGCAGCCCACTGGGAATACTGGGAGTGTGTGTGTGTGTGTGTGTGTGTGTGTGTGTGTGTGCGTGCGTGTGTGTATTATCGCCAGCTCTCTCTGAGGGAATGTGGATTGGAGTGAAAGAGAGCAGAGATCAGGCTCTCTGCCTCGCTTCCCAATGACCCACTTTGTGTGTGTGTGTGTGTGTGTAGGTGTGTGTGAGGTGAACAAAATAGCCCTGGTGCATGTGCGACCAGAATCACCTTGCATGTGTGTGTGCCACTGGAGAGCCTCTTTAAATGACAAAGACAGAAACAAATCGCTTCACACACCTCTGATTGACTGACTGACACACACACACACACACACACACACACACACACACACACACACACACGTCATCTGGAAGCAGGCCAACTCAATACAGTGAACAATAGGAGAGAGAGAGACAGACTCGTCTGGTTCAGGCTGAATGTCGATCGCCCTGCACACATCAGTGAGGAAGAGGTTTAAAGACTCTTCCTTCGTTTTTCAGACAGAAACACATCAAACAGAAGTCAGCTGAGACGCTTGTAGAAAAAAGCTAAAAATGTTTTCTTCTCAAAAACAACCACGACTTATTTTCGATCACATCTTTGTTGTCAGAGTAGACGCAAAGCCAAATTCTTCATATTACCTGTGGGTCATGCATGCAGTGTGTGTGTATGTGTGTTTGTCTGTGTGTGTCTGTGTGTGTGTGTGCTCTCCCATGCCGCTGCATATGCCGGCCTGGCATGGAAGCGGAGCTGGCCGGCGACCATATTTGGGCGTAACGGGCCAGAATCCAACAGTCTAATTTGGGTCTGGCCGGGACGACACAGTTATTATTTTCCTCTGGACCATCAGGCAGAGGACACACAGCCATCTGCTGCGCACACACACACACACACACGCACACACACACACACACACACACACACACACACACACACACACACACGTCTCAATTAGATCACTAAGAGGGCAGCTGCAAGCATTGCCTCTTCTCATAAACACACACACACACATTAACATTTACATGAACACACACACACGGTGCTGGGCTGTTGGATCAACAGGGTGTTACAGACAGACAGATTCTCCTGCTGTCTGTCTAACAGGAAAGAGACAGGAAGTCTGTCTTCGTCCACCTGTTTCATGTCCATTTTAAATGAGAAACAAACGAAACAAAAAGCTGACGAACGATATAAAAAAAAAATTATTATCCTGTTGACCTTCTGAACGCATGATGTGACAAAAAGCTTTGGGTCACTCACCTATGACATGACAATTATTGATTCCACGAGACAGGAAGTAAAGACAGGAAGTAAAGGTTGGAAATAGACAGGATGTAAAGACTGGAAGTAAAGACTGGAAGTAAAGACAGGAAGTAAAGACAGGAAGTAAAGACAGGAAGCAAAGCCTGGAAGTAAAGAGAGGAAGTAAAGACAGGAAGTAAAACTAATTGCTGCATCGATTAGGAACATATTCGATTAAAAAATATATATTTTTTTAAATCAGCGACACACTTCCCTGATTTCTGGGCTGAATGATTATTCAAGATCCAATAATATGAACGGAAAGGTTAATTGATCATTTAATCATCATTTTGGTTGCAGCTCTGGAACCAAGCAAGTTCATAAAAACAGAACATAAAAGAACAGATAAATATCTTATAAATGAAATAATGAAACTCTTAAAGCTGTGAAGGTGATTCCACATCATGGATTTGCATGCACCGCGTTAAATATCAGTACAATATATAATATAATAATATAGTTTTTAGTCATTTTAAAATGACAAATTCAACATTTAATTTCCTGTTTTGTAATAATTTGATTCGACACCTGCTGCACGTCTGCACCTCCAGTCAACGTGGACGTTAAACAAACAACCAAAAGAAACTGCAACTTTTTTATTATCGTAAAGAATTAAAATTCAGAAAGATAGAAGAGGAAGAGGAGTGCATGTTGGAGTTGGGGAGGGGGTGGGAGTGGGGCTCTAACTTTGCTAAGCGGCCGTGTTTAATTACCGCTCTTTGTTAATGACTCTATTAACGGGCTGTTTGATTGGCCGGCCACGTCCGCCGTCTCCCCAACGAGACGCCGAAGAAACGACTTAAACCGACAAATCCTCTTTACACATAAATCTGCCTGAAGATTGTTTCAGCGCCGGCCACCGAGCGAGAAAATTCATAACCTCGTCAATTTGTCAAAAGGCTTAAAAAGAATCCCCCCCCCCACCACCACCCAGCCATTTTTCCTGTAACGATCTAATTAAAGTTGAAAAATAATTAGCGATATATTTTCCTTCCTTTAAAAAAGAACTGCGGAGAAGGAAGGGCAGTGATTAAAGAAGAGGAGGAGGAGGAAGGAAGAGCAATTAAGAGGATGGAGGTTGACGAACTCTGTGTACACATGTAGGATTACAGGGTGAGACTCGAACAAGGCAAAGACAAGCTCTCTCTCTCTCTGTCTGTCTTTCACTTCCGTTTTTTTTTTTTTTTTTCTTAAATCGGCGTGCCACTTCTTCAGCAGCTGATAAAAGCCGAGAGAACAAGATAACCAGCTCAGCGGAGCTGTCGGTAAAAGCTTAGGGGGCCCAATTTGACAATTAATCAATTATTTGATAGAAATCATCAATCAATCTTGGAGGGGGAATTAATCCAGGAGGGAGTGGGGGAGAGAGATATAAAGAGACACAGTGACAGAAAGAGAGAGAGGGGGAGAATGATGTGCCTTCCTCTGTAATTTGGTAAACTGATTGGCCTTTTATTCCTCGCTCCCATATCTGAGAGCTTCCTATATCTAATTCACAGAGACAAGGAGTTCACATTAAACTAATGGAGAGAGAGAATGGGGGCGGGGGGCTAATGCATGTCGGTAAATATGACTTTCTTTCCAGAAAACGATGGACAGATGCTGCATCTCGGTCTCATAGAGACAACAAAACTACTGAGTTAGGTTTAGGAAGAGGTTTGTGGTTTGGGTTGAAATAACTGCAGAAGTGTTTTTACTGAAGTTATGTGACAAATAAATCAACGTTGACTTTTTCACACGGGGAACAAACAGCGGTCTGCTGGGTTAAATTACGGTTTGGCTTTTTGAAATCTTTATACTTCCTGGTTAAGGATTACATTGATTACATACAAATATATTTTGTGGGATATGTATATCTACTATATCTATTATATCTATCTATCTATAGCTTTGAGTACTGTACGAGAACAGCCTGCAGAGTGATAAGCTATGTGTGGCCGAACAGCTGCCAGTTTACACACATTCATGCACGCCACAACAAATTCCCACAATTATGTCACTGCAGCTTTGTTGAGGACTTGGCAGCTATCTCTCAAAATACCAACTGAATGCAGCTTCCTGTCGACAATTGGCTCGTTGATCTGTGCAGCCACCACCAAACACCTCTCATTACATCTTTCTCCCCAAAACACACCAGCAGCAAAGGAAGCCAGCACTGTGGATGGATTACTGAAGCTCAAACTGTCAGGGGCCCACCTGCCCTTCAACTACAAAATATCAATCAAATAGACAAGTGCCAGCCAGGAGGACATCAAAAACAAACATAGAACAACTAAAGAGAGACTCGCAGCTAGTATGAGGGGTAAAACAACCACAAAGATACACAAAATAACTACAAAGATACATCAAATGACTACAAAGAGACACAACATGACTACAAAATGATTTAAAAAAGACACAAAGAGACACAAAGAGACACAAAGTGACGACAAAGAGACCCAAAACAACTACAGTGAGCCCCACAAAGAATAGCTACAAAGAGATACAGAATTGCTACAAAGAGACACAGAGTGGCTACAAAGACACACAGAATGACTACAAAGAGACAGAATGACTACAAAGAGACAGAGTGACTACAAAGAGACACATAAAGACTACAAAGAGACACAGAATGACTATAAAGAGACACAGAATGACTACAAAGAGACAGAATGGCTACAAAGAGACACAGAATGACTACAAAGAGACACAGAATGACTATAAAGAGACACAGAATGACTATAAAGAGACACAGAATGACTACAAAGAGACACAGAATGACTACAAAGAGACACAGAATGACTACAAGAAAACAAAAAAACACACAGAGATGCAAAACGACTAAAGACGGATGTAGGAGAGGTGGTGGGTTCTCTTTTTTAAAGACCGTGCTGAGGAGCTCATTGACTCATAATCTGCCCATGCCCTCCACATTTTGAAGATTAGATGCTGTAAATAAATGTCAAGGTTCAAAGTGTAAAGAAATGCTCTCCTTGTTTTCTAACTGTTGTGTTAGAATAACAATAAAAACGTAACTAGTGTCTGTTTTAAGGATGAGAACTCAACGCATGCATCGGTGGTTGCACACAGTGAAGGAACAAGTCTGCAGAGGAGATGGTGTCTGACATGCTGAGACCTTTACTGTGGTGCATTCAAGCACTGCAGGAATCTCCGACATGCGAGTCTCAGCTGATTAACAGCAGCGGAAGAAGCTCTGAATGTTATTTGACCTTTTGAAGAATGACAACATTGTGAGTGAAACTAGATCGTCTTTGACGGCTGACAATTACATTTCAGATATCCCACAAAAATACAAAATTACAAATGTCAATATTAACAACATAAAGACTTCTGCTCTTCATCAAGACACAGAAATAAACACCGAGCGGAGATTAAAGTCGAATGAATGTGTTTGAAGGTATTTTACAGCACGTTACTTCTTTACTGTTTTTATTAACACGTTAGCAGTTTACACAGAAGCCATGACGTAGACAGGAAAATGTTTGAATCCCTTTTAATTCAGCAACACACACTCACAGACACAGACACAGACACACACTCACACACTCACACACAGCTTGTCAATACCGACTTATTAGCGCCTCCAAGGCCGATGTGTCGACCTTCAGAATGGACGTCTGTCTCTATTAACAGGAACTGGTGGAGAATGAACCAATTGAGACGAAGAACTCGTTACCAAGCTGACACACAGAGTACAATGACTTGTCCCCGACACACACACACACACACACACACACACACACACACACACACACAGGAATAAAATATGCGTCGTCGCTCGCTGCACAAATCAACAACCGTCCAACGAGCTGATGAGATTTGAAATGAGCCTTAATTTGTTGGGAATTGTCTTTGGTAATGATGAGGGAGAGAGAGAGACAGAGAGAGAGACAATCAGAGAGAGAGAGGGGGAGAGAGAGAGACAGATAGAGAGAGAGAAAGAAGAGAAGAGAAGAAGACCGACAGACTGAAACATTTGCAAGAACCAAGTATAAAACCAAACTGCTTTGACTGAACAGAGAAGCTTCATTTGTGTGTTTGTATGGACAAGATAGAGGACAGACAGACAGACAGACAGACAGACAGGCAGGCAGACAGACAGGCAGACAGACAGACAGGTGTCTGACTCACCTGTGACAGTCCCAGGTAGATGGAGACGGTCTCGGAGATGTAGAGGAAGCGTCCCTCCTTGTTTAGTGCAAATACAAACCCGTCCAGAGACTGAAAACAGAAACAAAGACACAACAGAGAAAGAAGTTTAACTCACTTCAGAGAAAATCTCTATTATTAAAATGTTCCACTTCCAGTAAAAAAAGAAAGAAATGCAAATTAGCCGATTTTACATCGACTGGTTTGGAGCAAATAAACTCAGCTACAGTGTAGTTTAGTCAGAAGGTGGCGCTAAAGGCTCCACATGTCTGTAATCTACCAGTGAACACAGTAGAAGAAGAAGAAGAAGAAGAAGGTTGTGAAGAGGAAACTAAACAAGTCTCCTAACCATCTACAAGAGGAACATGGAGAGAGAATTAGCTTTCATAGTTCTTTCATGTCAGCTGGTGTCGTCCATGTTTCAAGTTGTCTGGAGACGATAGAAGCATTCAGAAACAGCTGATCGGTCATGTGAGTTAAATGTTCATTATGTAACAAAACACGACTCAAGCAAGCATTAAAAACTGTTTTTTCTCCATGATACTTTGAAGGAAACACGACTACTGAGAGCTGTAGAAACACTCAACAGTGATATCTGTAAACTGCAGAGCATTGCATTGTGGGATTGTTAGCAGAAAGCAGAGAGCATCGTTTTTAAGGGTCTTTTATGATGGAGAGAGTAAATATACAAAGTACCTTTCTAGTAAATACACACAACCACCAACACTGGTGTATACTTCAACAGTACTGCAGTACTACAAAGGAGGTCTGTGTCTGACAACATCAGATATGTGGACAGGTAAGTCTGCACACACACACACACACACACACACACATCAAGGTGTGTCTAATGGTGTATTTATGAGAGGATCACGGCGCAACAGTCGACTTCAGCAGTGAATCACACACACACACACACACACACACACACAGACGGATCAGAGTGTGTCTAATGCTATCGTTATGTGAAGATCATGGCAGAACACTCGACTCCTTGAGCACAATACACTGATTCAAACACACACACACGCACACAGGCATTAATACTCCTGAGGTCAGGCAGGCTAATTACATGTGGTTCCCTACTGTTGCTGCTGCTGATACACCACCGTCTGTGTGTCTGTGTGTTATATCCACTCGTATATATATTTATATATATATATATACTGTATATCTATATATGACTATATCTTATTATATGATATTAATATTTTATGAATATTAATTGTTTGAATGCACGTGTGAGAGGGAGCGAGACAGTAATATCTCCTTACAATCCGTACAGATTTTAAATATCTTTATATTTATATATTATAGGATACATATTACACAGAAGATGAGGTGCACATGAATCAACACTTTAAGGTTGAAGGCAATGCTGTGATACACAAAATAAATTTAGATATTTTAGTGTTTTATCTCATACAAGATGCTGTTTGAGTTAACCCTTTGATGCGAGTTTAGAGGGAACACAGCTCCTATGACATTTTAAAAGGCTTTAATTTTGAAAGTCCACATCAGAATGTCGTTTCTGAGTCACACTCTGAGGTGGTCTGCTTTTATTTTGAAGTCAGATTGGTCTTTGGAAAAGTCTTGTTTATTGTTAAGTTTGATTTACTGAATATTTGACACTTTATTTATCATCTAATATTCATCATTATTTTTTATTTACCCAAGTATGTTTTTTATGTATTTAGTATTGACATATTGACTGACTTATTCAATAAAATAAATACATTTCCTATCACATTTAGCTGAATGACGCTTTTATTTTGAAGTCAGCTCTTACGGTCTCTTACCGTAATGTCTAGAATAAACAAGTAACGTGGGGGGCAGCGGAGGATGTTTGGAGAAATATAGAATTGATCATGTTGTCTAATTTTGACATTTAACCTCTAATGCCTGCCATGATATATGTGTGTGTGTGTGCTGCTCTGCCTGTGTCCATTTAGTCTGCTCTCTCAGCTAACGAGATGTTAATGAGATGTTAATCGTCAATGAGCCTCATCAATGTCCGTCCATGCTGGGTTGCTCATTAACACACACCCTGTCTCATGTCATCTGCGTGTGTGTGTGTGTTGGTCGTCTGTGTGCATATATGCGTGTTTGTTACGTGCACAAAGTCCTGTATCCGTGTGTTCTGATCCAGGTTTTTTGCTGCTCTCTGTTGTCGCCCTTCACATGAAATGTGTTTGTCCTCCAACACGTCACTTATCCTCAGATGACATTTCAAACCATTTAAACCTACGTTTGATGCTAACTAGCTTAGCATGACGTAATCTCTGATATTTTCAGGAGTTCTGACTTTTTTTCTCAACCAAAGTCCCTGAGTAGATATCAATGTTTTAGGATTATATTCATAGTTCTCTTGTGGATATCGGCACTGTAACTACAGACAGATGTGTCATGAACAGGCTGTATTGTGTTTTAATTATATTCATCATAAAACTGTGTTTCAGTTCCTTCATTTCTTATTGTGACGTGGGCACTTATATCCAGATAGCTGCTATTTCACTGTGTGTTATAACTAAATACAAGACCATGTTGATGTTCATTCACTGCGATAGAGAGCCGCAGTCACGCTGAGCAGAAGGTTTAGGGTGGAGCATGTCTTTGTCAGATGTATAAACGTGAAAGACTGATATCTGACAAAAAAGTTTCTCCTCATTTTTTATGCGTTCTCCTTAAAAAGTCCAGCAACACGAGTCAATTTACTTTATTATTACACTTCCGTCTTCACAGGAAACTACTGAGTTAGGTTTAGACAAAAAAACTACTGAGTTAGGTTTAGACAAAAAAACTACTTAGTTAGGTTTAGACAAAAAAACTACTTAGTTAGGTTTAGACAAAAAAACTACTGAGTTAGGTTTAGACAAAAAAACTACTTAGTTAGGTTTAGACAAAAAAACTACTTAGTTAGGTTTAGACAAAAAAACTACTTAATTAGGTTCAGATAACTAAACTACTTAGGTTCAGACAACATAACTACTTAGTTAGTTTCAGACAACTAAACTACTTAGTTAGGTTCAGACAACTAAACTACTTAGTTAGGTTCAGACAACTAAACTACTTAGTTAGGTTCAGACAACTAAACTACTTAGTTAGGTTTAGACAATAATAATAATAATAAATCAATTTTGTATAGCGCTTTTCAAGGTACCCAAAGACGCTTTACAAGGCAGAGACAAACAGAACAAACAAACAAACAAACCAAAAAACAACAACAAACCAAAAAAACAAACTACTTAGTTAGGTTGAGACAACAAAACTACTTGGTTCGGTTCAGACAACTAAACTACTTAGGTTTAGGCAACAATTCAGTCCGTCATTGTGACCTCAATGACGGAAAAAACATACCACAATTCGCTGGTCAAAAATATTTTTTTTCGACTTCCATTTGAGCTTGATTTTGGTCAAATATTAATTACATAATGACACACAGAAGTATCTAAACCATATCTAAAGACACATTACCAACTTTGACAACACAGCTTCCAATTATCTTACAGTGGAGTAAAAGTACAATACCTCCCTCTGTCATGCAGTAGAAGTGCGAAGTAGCGGAAAATAAAAATTAAAAACAATTAATACGTAATACGTAGTTGCATTTTACCAGTGGTGCACATGTATGCTATTAAAATGAAAGTAGTAACAACTGACAGTAATAAGCCGATACGTTGACTTCTCTTTATTGCAGAAGCATCTTTTTGGGAGTGGGCTTAGAGGATTCACATGAAACCTCATGATATTAAACTTTAGGGTTACGTGACACGTTTTTTGCTGCCTCAGATCCATTGTTGTCGTAGATGCGTGGAAGTCTCCTGACAAACCTTCCATTGGCAGTGTTTTGCTTCCATTACGGAGGCTGGTAGTGTGACACACTGAGCCTCTGCAGGTCACGGATCAACTCGTGCCGCTTTTAAAAGTAACACAACACAACGATGGAAAAAGAGGCTGAGATGTGGAGATAATCACAAGCTGTGTTGCTCTCCATATTTATTTTTTTACAGTTTTATCATCTGGTCTGATTGAGGTCCAGGTTTTTAGCAGCGAGAGGCTCCAGGTGAAGGAAACCAAATCTGCCCGTTTCAGAGGGATTAAAAACGGATTAATTAGAATTGGAAAGCGAGTTGAAAGGTGGAAGTGTGTGTGTAAATTATGCTGATATGACGTTGATGTAAACACACACACAGAGACAGAGATGTGCAGTAAACAAACA